>NC_027756.1:12525431-12525651 GCF_000695525.1 Brassica oleracea var. oleracea | reverse complement strand
TGAGGCTACACTTTTCACACTTACGAATATGGAAGTCGGCGTGCAACAATGAACTATGGAGTATGTGTGAAAGGTGAAACTGATATCTATGGAATCTTACAAGAGATCATCGACGTGGAGTTTCCCGGCCTGGTGAAGCTGAAATGCGTTCTCTTCAAATGTGACTGGTCTGACCCACCGTCAATAGAGGTGTTCGGTATAGCAAGTTTGGAGTTGTTGA
>NC_027756.1:12521528-12524832 GCF_000695525.1 Brassica oleracea var. oleracea | reverse complement strand
GCGAGTGATCGAGTTTGATTCTGTTACAGTGTTTGTGTTTTATTATATTATTAAACTCTTTGTATTGCACTACAAATAATATATAACTTATTATCATGTTTGCTCAATTATATATGAACTTAGTTTTAAAAAAAAATCTTTGTACTTTGGGGATTAAAAGTGTATAAAACTTATGATGTTTGGGGTTTCGGGTTTGGGGTTTCGGTTTTAGGGTATAAACACAAAACGAAGCTAATTAGTCGTAAAGTACGACTCAGTTACGACTAATCTTAATTCTTCCCACATTGGTCCCTAATTGGTCATAAAGGACTTCGTCCCACATTGGTCGAAATTTTAATTCTTCTTTACGACTATTAGTCCTTAATTGGTCGTAAATAAAAAAAATTATTTAGTCCCTAATTGGTCATAATATTATTTGGTCCCCCATTGGTCGTAAATTTACATCTCCTTTACAACCGCTAGTCTCTCATTGGTCGTAATATTACAACCCATTTACGACTAACACCAAAACTCCATACATACTCGGACCTCGCGAAGCCATTTGGTTGCTCATTCCCATCTCTCTAACAACGATTTTCCTTCTCTCTCTAGGTAAGTTTTTTTTTGTCATCAACGTATACAGACTCATACTGACTCTGTAAGCCAAACCGGGTGATCTGCATCCATGTGAACGACAAAAGACGGTTGCTTCCTAACACTGCATTCTAGTATATCCGCCTCTGAATTTTGCGTCCTTGGTACATAGATAATCTCTGATCGGGTGAAACTCTCTTTCAAGATCTTGACATCTTCCAAATAATTTGCAAAAGCTGGTCATTTTTCCAGTTCTGAAACCATCTTCACCAATTGAGAACAATCCATTGCAAACATAACCTGAAATTGATGTAAATTCCTCATACATTCCATTGCCCAGAGTAGCGCTTCCATCTCCGCATCAAAGGGAGAGAGACTAGCCCTAAAAAATTTTTTTTTTTAGTTTTAGGCGGTTAGTTAGGTGATTAGATTAGGTTTGGAATTAGTTTACGATGGAAGTAGATTAGGATGGAGTGAGATTATGATGGAATTAGAATAGGTTTAGATTATTTTTATATAAAAAAATTGAATTGTTTATAACTATCTATTTTTTTTGTTTTTTTTCAGATTGACGATATTGCTATGGCTGGCGGTAGAAAGAGACTTAGGAACCTTGCGCCTAGAAACTCTTACGGGAGTAGCTTTCTCGAACAGCTGGATCCATCAGCTTCTACCTCCGGCACATCATCTGACTTCTTCGACGAAATAAACCTTAATGCTTAGTTTTTTTCTCTTTTAATTAATTTGTATTTTGAATGTTTTATATTATGAATATTATTGTGTTTACGGATGTTAGATATTTTCTTTTATTTTAATTAATATATAAAATTCATAAATAAATACAAAATTCGAAAATAAATAAATAAAGTTGGTCAAATTTACGACCAATGAACATCTAAAGTCGATGTAAAGTTGTCGTTACCTTACGACTAATAAACATCGACATTAGAGGTAAACTGGTCGTAAGGTTACGACCAGTGTATGTCTAGTCGTAATATTACGACCAATGTGCCTCTAATAATTAATTACGACCAGATTCTAATGACCAATCGATTTTCGAAGTTAATTGGTCGTAATGCCCATATTACGTCCAACTAGCTACTAATACTGTAGTCGTTAAGGTCATGTTTTCTTGTAGTGTATCCCTCTAATTTTTTTAAAGGAACTTTAGAGTTTCTTTATCAATTTTGGTTGCTTATGGCCTTATAATTGATTGCCAAGAGAACATGCAACACATGTAATTTTATTCCGTTGATAAATACCTCGAATTTCAGTGAATAACCACGTGAGCTCTCTGTGATCTTGCAAATCATTGTGGTGCCCGGTGACCTAGGCGATCATGCCATAATATGAAATTTTCTGAATTTAGTTTTACTGCAAGGTTCGATTTGTCTACATCTGGAAACTTTTCCAATATTTTCCTGTTTCCATATTAATCAGAATTACATACATAAACTTTTTACATCCTCGGTTTGCAAACTGAGTATTGTATCCGTGAAGATATATGCCTTTGAAACTAAACAAAATCCTTTTAGAATTTAGAGAATATAGAGAATCGTTTTATGGAATCTTTTATCTCATTTTACAATGTAAAGTTGGCTTTACCAATTCCTTCAATCACATCTGGAGGACATGATATGTATTGACAACAATTTATTTTTTATTTTTATATTAGTAAAATATATTTTTCTCAGAATAGTATGCGTTGTTCTACTATCTGCTATACAAATTTTTTGAGTATGTTCCTCGATTTTTTTCATTAGCATTATGATCTATTTCTGTAATAACAATAAACATCATCAAAGACAAACATGAAATTCATTCACAAAAAAATCATACAATAATTATACATGAAAGTGCTCTTGAAAACCACTTTATTTTTTAAAAACCGAAAACGTAATAATTATACATGACAATATTGAAGACTATTCAGTAGTCACACTACAAGCATTTCAGTTCTCCTCAAAAGTGG
Organism: Brassica oleracea var. oleracea; assembly: GCF_000695525.1. NCBI lineage: Eukaryota > Viridiplantae > Streptophyta > Magnoliopsida > Brassicales > Brassicaceae > Brassica > Brassica oleracea. Next base: position 12,522,287 of record NC_027756.1, on the reverse strand, counting down.
TTTAGTCCAGCTCATTTGCGAAGTCAGGAGATTCAATGCACAATTTCTCTTCAAATTTTTCTGTGAGGTTCATTTCTTTCGCTTTATATTTTGTGGGCTCTTCATTTGACTTACGCAGATGTGGAGGAATACAACATTTTCAAGACACATGTTCTTTAGATCCACATATGTAACATACAGTCACACGCTTCTGGGTTTTATCCACTTGGGTCTCTTTACCCTTGGTATGTTGTTCAGATCTAACCTATTTGTTAGATCTTCTCCATTCGGGGTTGTAAGTTTTTCCAAATTTATTATTGAATCGACGACCACAATGCCGATTCGTTTAACTTTTCGTGCATAATTCACTTTAGGGAATATCTTGGCTCCCGTATGTCGAGACTTATGATTTTTGATTAGGAGCTCATTGTTCTTCTCAGCTAACATGAGCGTAACCATAAATTAATAAAATATTTTGTACCCGCAATTTTTTAATATTTGAGGTAGGACAAGATGCTCCTTGTGGGAAAAGAGGTATGTGTTTTTGAGTATTTAGGCTTAGGAGACATGATTAGTGATATCACTCAAATTACCCTAAAGAGTGAATTTACTCTCTCAAGTAAGAGGTTCAATTGCAGTACTTAGGGATCGAATCCACAAGGAGCTAGGGAACCTAATAAATCTAATGGGATTTGTTATGTTGGATGGTTTAATGATTAAAATGTAAATTTGCAGTTTTGTTGAGCAAGTAATTGCTCGATTGATTGATTGAGGTTTTGG
>NC_027756.1:12519738-12521483 GCF_000695525.1 Brassica oleracea var. oleracea | reverse complement strand
ATTATAATCCTACAGATGCCTAATGACTTGCATGCATGATAATGTATAGCTCAACTACTAAGCAACAAGTCAATCAGCTCTCGCGTTTCTGGACTTGTCTATTAACTAGATCTAATGACCCAAACAAATGTGTTCGATCAGTAACAAGTGTTGATCGATTATCCTATAGGGATATCGATCGATACACCTTTTACTCCGTCGATCGATTATCTAATACGGATATGATCGACGCACTTCTAGTTAAGCTTTATGTGCGGGTTGAATTGGATCTTTTTCTACTGTCAAGTTAACAGTGTAGTTGTAATATTTTTAGATTCAATTCCAGAGGACCAGTTAACACTTTATCTTTATGGGATCAGAATTAAGCTAAAACCAAGTGCGAGTTTTTAAAGAAGTCAATAACGTAAATAACAAGTAACAAGATGAGGTTGTTTTGAATTGATTTAAAGGCGCTAGTCTAGGGTTTCTTCTTTAGGTATGGAAATTACAAACCAAGCAATTATTAAAGATCAGTTTATAATAAATCTAAACTCGGATCACTCATGTTGAATCAACCCACTCTCGTGGTATTGATTCCTTTGCAAGTCGGTCTTGATACCTAAACTCTCGTTTGGATCAAGACGCGCTAGCAAGCTTTAGAGATCAAGTCTGATATGTTCAAAGTACACCCTAATATCTACTCTCGCTGACTAGAGATGCAAAGCTCATTCAAATCATATCTAGTTATCAATTAACGGCTAGCTAAATTGATTAACCCTAATTCATGCACTAAGTGATCGGTTCAATGCAAGCAATAAGAACATATATGAATGTAGACAATCTTAAGATGACTTATTTATTCTTCAGTTTACAAATCTAAAACCCTAGAACCCTAAACTAACTCGGTGACTACTCAGACATAACACAATAACAGAGAAGCATGATTTCTGAATAATATTGCATATAATAGATAATATAAATCAGAAGGTTCAGGATAATCTTCTCTAGGAGATAGATGAGGCCTTCTCCCTTACAAGTAGCAATCGCCCAAAAATCAAAGCTCTCTCAGGTCTTTTTTGCGTAAAAAACTAAGGTAGGTCTAAATCAATAAATAGGAGACTATATATATAGGAGCCACAGGCGGCTATAGGGAAAAATAAGAAATCTAGGGCAAATCCCGAAATATTTGGAAACTTCCTTTTTTAATCTCTGCCGCTGGAGCAGGCACTCGGGCTGGTCCGGTCGACTGTTCTGCGCGAAAGACTCCAATTCACACTCTTTTTCTCTTCTTTCCCTCCATATGGTGTATCTCTCATCCAATGCAACTCAAGGCCTGTAATGCCTCAAATGGACTAAAAAGACTCGATAAAACCTTGAAAACTATTAGTAAGACATACATATAATGTGCCAAAAACACAATATATCAATTCCCCCATACTTAGATCCTTGTTTGTCCTCAAACAAAATCAAGTACCAAGAACCAAGAGAAAGATTTGAAAGTGTGGGAACTCGCCTATTCTCAGCAACAATACAATAACCACGAATCTCTGAACCATATAAGCAGTTTAGCTAAAANATCCTCCCTTCACTTTATACTCCTTCTAATTTATCAGTGGCGTCTATCTTTCTTAGGAATCTTCTCCTTCTTCATCACCTTATTCTGAAGTACATAAAGCTAGGAAATTTTTTTATTTTTTTATTTTTTTATTTTTTTTTTGAATAATACATAGGTGATGGTGACGAAGCAGGTTCTAACAATTGTGATG
>NC_027756.1:12515011-12519701 GCF_000695525.1 Brassica oleracea var. oleracea | reverse complement strand
ATCTCATTTTCTCTTAGTTAGATCATCGGCGGCAGAGCGGTTGCTCCGTGTGCTTCCGCCTATTCTTCAGCAGAAAATTCTGTTGCATCAACGAGTGAGAGACTGTGTCGATCCTTTCCTCTCCGGCCCTTTTGTACATATCTGCACATAAGATACTGAATACCAAATGCATGAGGGCAGAACAATGGCTTTAGGGTTTAAGGTGGGTACTAGCTAAAGATGAGCTAGCCACTCAGGATCAGCAAGATGGGTAAAAATAATAAGAAGTCCTGAGTGTTGATCAAGTTAACCCCTATTCTAACGCCCATAATAAGAAGAATTGCAGTCAAGATTAGGTTCAAGTTAGATGGAGTTAAGTCTTTCCAGAGTAACCTCGACAAGCTGAAAGCTTTTGGAGAACAAGATGATGTAATGTCAGGGTGTTCTGGATCCACATGTGCGTCTGTCGCCTCTGCTAAGGTCACTGAATAAGATGAATTAAAGCACGAGGGTGGTTAATGCACATCATAGAATAAGGTCCTGATTCCCACAAGGTTGGACTGAGTCGATCTTAACAAACTGACTCGATAAAGACATCAAAACGACTCAAAGCGGACTGACTCTAAACATAAAACCAAAGGTAAACGATTAGTAGCAGATAAGCGCCTCCCCCAGACTTACTTCTCACCATCTCTGGTGAGAAAATAATTCAAGGAAAGACAAAAAATAATAAACAAGTGCAGGAAACAGAAATAGTTCAAATGGATATAACAATAGAGATAGAACTAGGAGACTGCCTAGTCAGTATCATCGCTCTCGGACTGGCCAGCGGAACGTCTGTTCCTTTTGCGCGGAGTGGCCCATGGAGTCTCTTCGTCACCCCTTACAGTTCCTGCTTGCTCCTTCCCTGGAAGACGATTGCTCGGTGTAAGCGGGTCTTGACAAGGTTCAGCTGTGCTCGGAGCTCCCATGCATCCTCCAGTGATCGCCTTCAGTATCCTCTTCATGAGGCTGTTGTTTTTCCGCTGAGAATCTACCATCCAGCGACGGTAGGCGGCGTCATCTGCGTCGTCATCAAGCGGGCCTTGGTCATACGCAGTGTCGCTTCCAACAGTGCCTACAAACTCTGGCTCATCCATCGTATCATCCTAGTAAGATGATTTTGGGTCGGTGCAGAGATACTGAGGCTCGGGGACGAAACAAATGTTGACCACATCTCCAAGTGAGGTGATGTCCGGTTGAGGCAGCTTACAGTAGAGGTTGTTCCCGTCATTACCGAGGAAGCTATAGGTGCTCTCGTCGCGAAGAATCTGGCAATTGATCAGGTAAGGGATATCAATGAATGTCGGGGTCTCGTTACACTGGTAGAGGCTGAGATCAAGCTCCAAGTGACGGAATAGAGGAGTAAGCAAACTCCCAGATCGGTCCTTTTTCAGAGAACCCTTAGTCACCCTCGCTTTCTTGTCCACAAACATCTAAACAAACACACAGCCTGGACTAGTTGTCATTTGAGCGGTCGGAATCCCAATGTTTGCGGATCTGATCTCGTCCTCAACTCCCGCAAATAACATCTGAAGCTCCCCGCGTTGCACCTTGGATGTCTGGTCCTTTGAGAAGAGAAAATTGCTCATGACCTTTGCAGCAATCCACAGAACAGGGTTGTGGATGCGAGATTGACTGGCTGATCGCGATTTGAAATCCCCCGAAGCGATGAACTTCCAGAATGCTTGCTCGGGAGGAAAATTCCTTGGGAAGGAAGTCGCGGTGTACTCTTCAGATAACTCATAGATCTCGCTCAGCTTCTCCAAACTGATGGAATGCTTAACACCACTCACAAAGAAACTGAAGGAGGCTTCCTCAAATATTGGGAAGTCGGGTCTCTTGAAGGTGAGCTCCGCGGTGGCTAAGACCTGTCTCACCAAATCTGGGTACAGCGGGTAAGTGATGTGGCAGAGATCAGCTATTTAAAACCCCAGCGTCAACAAATCGTGTTGGGAGGATGTTGATGTTGAGAAAGGAGTTGTAGCGATGCGAGGCTTCCGTATCCCATCATTCCTCGGATTTGGTAGGGATGTTTGGGTCAGTGAGGGAGATCTCCGTTCCGTCTTCTCGTGGCCATGGGTGGGTCGGGGAGACGGTGTCATCCTCCGGTTCTCCACGAGCGTACGGTGGTTTAATCCTGGAAGCCATCTTGGTACGTCTAGGAGCCATCTGCAAAACAAAACCAAAGGAGAGAGTTAGTACTATTCGATTGGGTTTAGCAGAGAAAGTTGGAAGCTTCTTGTGATTTTAGTTGCTCTTTCCAAACAATTCCATAACCCAATGTAGAGAGAACAAGCGATTGATAATGGTGAACCAGATACAATCACTTTAGAAGACTAGGTACTTAGATCATCTCGACAACAACAGAAATCGATTTAATAGATCCCAAAATCCATATCTAAGCAATCGATGCATGTGTAGTTTAAGAAGATTGGCCGAAAGTTTATGACTTTCCATCTAACCTAATCGATTTAACCATTCTCATCCCAACTTTTATTAACCATCCTAGCAGCAAAAGGAGAGTTCGATTTTGATTTAGATAAACCCTAAAATCGATATATTCAAGTGCAAAAGAAAAGAAGAGAAAGAGATCTTAGGCCGAGAATCACAGTGTGATTTCGCCTCTTACCGTTCGATTGTTTATGGAAGAGTCCTGCAAATTAGCCAAACAGTTTGAAATCCAAACAAATAGAAACCGCAAAACTCAAAGCAAGTGTGAAGACTTTTAGGTTTTTAAAGGAGAGAGAAGATGGGGGAGGCGGTTTTGGTGGAAGTGGGAAAGAGATGGGAAAATTTTCCTTTCTATAGGCCCACTTCGTGCCCCACTTCCCACTTGCTAGGGTTTCCCTCTATTTTACAAAATTAAATTAAAGCTAAATTTTTTTTTTTTGGTCCCGAGAGACTTACCTTCGCGAAGCAGCTGCTCCGAATCAGGAACAGCCGGAGACTGTTCTTGTTGAATAACTCGTTTTTTTTTATCCTGCAAATAAGTAAAACGAAACACAAAACTAAATCTAAAAGAAATATTTACACTCACCAGTGGGTTGCCTCCCACCAAGCGCTTGGTTTAAGTCACTAGTTTGACTTGGTTGGCCTATTAGGCTGAAGAAGGATCGCTTAGAGGGAATTTCTTCACCCTCTGTGATTGTTGTCTCAGTAAGGTATGGCTTTATGCGTTGACCATTGACAACAAATTCTTCCCCTTTTTTGTTCAACAACACAACAGCTCCGTGGGGGCAGACCTCTTTAATGGTGAATGGTCCGGACCATCTAGATCGCAGCTTTCTAGGGAACAATCGTAACCTTGAGTTTAAAAGGAGCACTGATCCTTATGTTGAAAGTTGTGGCTGATGATCATCTTGTCATGATAGGCCTTAGTTCGCTCCTTGTAGATCTTTGAGCTTTCATAGGCGAGATGCCTAATTTCTTCCAGCTCATGGATTTGCATGGATCGTCTCTCTGCTGCTGGTTTGATGTCGAAGTTGAGTAGCTTCACGGCCCATGCTGCCTTGTACTCCAACTCAACCGGCAGGTGACATGCTTTACCGTACACCAGGTTGTAGGGAGTCGTTCTGATTGGTGTTTTGTAGGCTGTTTTGTAAGGCCAGAGAGCATTGTCTAGCTTGAGCGACCAATCCTTGCGACTGGTGTTAACTGTTTTCTGCAGGATGCTCGTGATCTCTCTGTTTGAAACTTCTACTTGTCCACTAGTTTGAGGGTGATATGGCGTGTGGGGGTCGAAAACGGTTGCGACGAAGTTAACGTCCAAATCCCCGCAAAATACAAGTATTTGGGGTCAAAAACGGTTACGACGAAGTTAACATTCAAGAACGTCCGAAGAAGAAAACGAAAAAAACCTTCTTCGACAAATACTTTTTCGGAATAGATTCTTCCTTACGAAAAGCTTTGCGGAGGAAACACGAGACATCGGACAAGAGCTCGAAAAGGGTCGCTACGCAGCAACCAAACGCGTGTTCCGATCGATCGCTATGTAGCGACTGAGCTCGAGCCAAAGCCCAGTCGCTACGTAGCGATCGAGCGTCTGTTCCACTCGGTCGCTACGTAGCGACAGAGCGTTCGTTTCACTCGATCGCTATGCAGCGACCAAGCTCTTCCGAAACGTCGATACGACATTAGTCCATGCATTCTTGTCTACCCTTCGATGCTATCTCCCGAAGACCGTAGCGAATCCATTTCACGTTACCCGCCATTCTAAGTTATCGATCAAACTTTACTGTAAAAACCGCAGAAAGTTTGTTCTTTATTGAAAGAAGCCGTAATAAACGCTTCGAGTCAGAAGACGGCCCAAAGGGACCTAAGACATGACTCGAGGCCCAACTTACGATTTCTTAACCAACAGCCCGTAAGCCGCATGACGGTTTACGTTTGGTTCGCAAGGAAAGATAAAATTCAAGTTTCCGCGGATAAATACGAAATTTTTAAGATAATTACGAAGATCGGAAAAATGGAATATCTCCATTTTTATGCTATGGCGGCTTAAGGGCAGAAGAGGAAAAGCGTAAAACGACCTAGGAGCCAGTATATAAGGAGTCCTAGGCGAGAGGCATGAAGGGAGGACTTTTCTCGGAGAAAACTTAGCACTTAGAGCAATTAGGTATATTTCCGTTTTTGTTATTCCGAGCTGCGACTCAACTAGGTTTTGCAGTCT
>NC_027756.1:12514180-12514987 GCF_000695525.1 Brassica oleracea var. oleracea | reverse complement strand
ACAGCTCTCGTAGCCCAGGCTCTTACCTTGTTGTAACGCTCAAACACGAATTCGGAATAAGATCTACTTTGCTCTCTTTTCGATTTCTTATACTTTACCATTGTTATTCTTGTGTTTTGATTGCTTGGCGTGTGGTATTAGCAGATATCCGGGACCTCTAGATAACGTGCAGACTCCTTGTAACGGAAGCAGTGGCACTGATCTCCACACTCCCACAGCGGACGTATCCGCGGCCAACGCACCAGCCAACAACGCGGCGCTCGAGGAGTTTAAAAAAATGTTCGCCACCGAACAAGAAGAGCTGGCTGAAAAGCTCGGGAAAGCTCTCCTTTCGGGAAACCAATGACAGAAGAGGAGGAAATCCTCTATTGGAACGAACAAGAAGAGCTGGCTGAAAAGCAAACCGAGCTCACTCGCAGTAAACGCCGACAAGCATGGAAATCTGCTGGCGAGACGTCGGATATCCGCGATCTTCGCGACTATATCACCAAGACTGCGGCAGAAGTAAGAGCTGTGAAATCCCAAATCCATCACGCTACCAGCGCGGCAACCGAGATCGACAGGCTGCTGGAAGGGGCTCGGAAGACCCCCTTCACCACTCGCATCTCAGATATGAGGGTATCCGATCCAGGAAAAATCAAAGTACCAAAGTATGATGGTACGACCGATCCGAGAGCGCACCTTCAGGCTTTCCACATCAAGATGGAAAGAGCGAGGCTGAAGGACGGCAAAAAAGACGTCGGCTACTGCCGCCTGTTCGTCGAGAATCTAGAAGGAGCAGCCCTCGAATGGTTCGCACGCCTTAAG
>NC_027756.1:12513554-12514165 GCF_000695525.1 Brassica oleracea var. oleracea | reverse complement strand
AGCTCGCATCGGAATTTCTCAAGCAATACTCTATGTTCATAGATAGAGAAACTTCCGATGTCGATCTCTGGAGTCTGTCCCAGAGGGAAGACGAACCCCACCGCGAGTTCATCAGCTGATTCAAGTAGGTAATGTCCAGGGTCAGCGGGATAAGCGACAAGGTGGCCATTGATGCGCTCAGAAAGGCGCTCTGGTACAAGTCGAAATTCAGAAAATGGATATCCCTCCGCAAACCGCAGACGATCCAGGACGCCCTCCACAAGGAGACGGACTACATCATGATCGAGGAAGAAACGAAAGTCTTATCGCAAAAACATAAGTCGGCGAGACCATCCTCGAAGGATGTAGATCCAAAAACGAAGAAGAAGAACCCTCGTAACGACAAGTATGTCCATCACTAGGGGGAAGATCTACAAGGAGCGCACAATTACGCGATCGGTTCGGACCAGGGCGGAACCACGGGTAATACGTGGACTCGCAATCAAGGATATGATGAAAACACCTTCTGCGAGTTCCACCAGTCCCGAGGACACTCCACGACTAACTGCAAAGTCTTGGAAGCAAGGCTGGCCGCGAAGCTACTGGCTGGAGAGCTCTCGGAAGTGACCAGC
>NC_027756.1:12512324-12513479 GCF_000695525.1 Brassica oleracea var. oleracea | reverse complement strand
GAAGGCGGAGTCGAGCGCAAACTGGCCTACATGGTCTCCTACCCGAAATGATCAGAATTGCTCAATCACCGTCACGAAGGAGGAAGTCGGCGGGATCGATCAACCTCACCGCGATCCGCTCGTCATACGAGATCTGGAAATCGGAAGAGGACTCATTGACACGGGAAGCACGGTCAATGTAATCTTCTGCGACACTCTCAATCGGATGAGCATCGAACTCAGAGAAGTAACTCCAACGCTTTTCAGGCGAAGTATCGATGACCACCCTGGGGTCGATTCAGCTACCAGTCATGGCCAAGGAGATCACAAAAATTGTCGAATTTGCGGTAGTCGATCATCCTGCCATCTACAACTTGATCATGGGAACCCCATGGCTCAATGCCATGCAAGCCGTTCCATCGACGTACCACCTGGGTGTCAAATTCCCGACCCCAAACGGAGTCGCAGCTATCTGGGGATGTCAGAAACAGTCGCGACTGTGCTTCCTCGTGGAGCACAAATTAAGGCAGATGACGACCTCTGCAACGGCAAATCGCAAAGGCACGAAGATAGATAAATATTCGACCAAAAACGTTTCAAGAAAAGACGATTTAATCGTCTGCTGACGCAAACGCTTCGGGTGTCGGAACTCAGCACGAGTCCGAAGTCGACACTACGACTAAATCAGAACATCCGGAAGAGAACGCTGACTCAGCCACGGTCATCACGATCAAGGCGGTCAGCACGGCGACAATCGCCGAGTGAAAACGCTCGCGGCATAAAATAGAACTACAAGATGGCTTGATCCTCCAAAAAAAGAGGTACGTAGGCAGCTCGTTGAAAAACGAGTTCAGCTATCCCCCTCTCTAAAAAGGGGGGGGGGGAGTGGGTGCGTATACTCGTATACTCCCACATAGAAAAAGATACTTTATTGTAATCGAGTTTTCTAGAGATTTCGAAATTTTTTACTACTATATGTGTCGCTCCTTTTTAAGACACCTGCGCGTCAATTAACGCAAAAGTCTCAGAACACGCTTAGAAAATCTACAAACGTCAATACTCTTGTCAGCAGCCTCGTACGGACCAAAATCGCAAAACAATCTCTCTTCAGCACTGAAAATATACGTAAAGTCTTCGAAATAACTGCGAGACGTCGCCAAGTTAAAAGTCGAGACG
>NC_027756.1:12511599-12512292 GCF_000695525.1 Brassica oleracea var. oleracea | reverse complement strand
CCGTTCGTCGATTGGCCCCGATGAACGCATCAGCCGTCTTAAACAAACGCAACTTGATCACTCTTTTGATCTTCGAACGTCCAACACAAGGACGAAAGCGCGCTACAAAAAAAATTTTGGTCTAGCACTTCTAGTTGTCTTAAAAATTGTCTCTGGAAAGATGCTTGATTCATGCCATACAAGTCATATAAGCCGAGAACCTATCGCAGACTTTAAATCGGTACGAATCAGGTAGAAATCGCAACAGGAAAACCGATAGCCGGCTAGTCACCGCACAAACCTTAAAACCGAGAGTAAACCTAGGTCTTGCCCTAAACCCATCGCATTGGTCTCAGACATCTCAAGACATGATATCTAAACGATACAAGATCCTAAAACATGTCTCTCCGTTAATATCTCGACGTTTCCGAAAGTCCGTAAGAATAAATAATTTTTACGAAAAAATTAAGAACAAACTAACAGATTGAACGCCTCAACGAAGTTAAATATGAGAAGACAACTCATGTTTACTTCAAACCCACTCGAAACAAAGTAACTCAAACAAACATCCATTATATAAACCGCATAGCGGTAGGGGTTCAAAGCCACCAACGGCCAGTCCCGATAAAAATAAAAATGGCCAAAACAGGCTAATACAAAGTTCGAAGGCCACACTCGGCCGGACATATATGAACAAAGGCCACACTCGGCCGC
>NC_027756.1:12510781-12511120 GCF_000695525.1 Brassica oleracea var. oleracea | reverse complement strand
CCGTTGATGATACGAGATCCTTCCGCGACGACTTTCGGCCTCCCCGACTCGTTCATGGCCGGAGGAGCATCGAAGTCCGACGGAAGACCAGCGAAGAAATCATCGAATTCCGGAATAGGGACCTTGCTCGTACCGCTTCCATCGCCGAAAGCAAGGTCCGGATCCCATCCTGGAAGCATGCAATCGTCCACCGAAAACTCCAGGTCACCGAGGTCAATATCTTTCCCTTCGAAGAATTCAGCCCCGTCGCAATCGTGGGAGCAGCGTCCGGACCTTGGTCATCAAGCTTGGAATCACTCCTTGTTTCTCCGCCCAAAGCAGGACTAGGGTGCACAAACC
>NC_027756.1:12509263-12510721 GCF_000695525.1 Brassica oleracea var. oleracea | reverse complement strand
TCCTGAGCAGATCCCTCACCGCAATAATGTCCTCAGGAAACGGACCAAGAGGATTGATGAAGGGACGATCGTTCTGCAACCTCCGGAACAATGGGATACAACTCTCCTCAACGGACGCGGCGTCTACACGAACGAAGAAGAAAAACTTCTTCCCCGAGTTGAGGTTAGAAGTAAATCCCTTAACCACTGACATGAAGTTCCGAGGAACCAGCCCGTACATGTCCGTATCCTTGATGATCTGTAACCGAAGAAGCGCTTCGAAGTGATCGACGGTAAGGGAGAGACCATACTCGTAGGTCAGGACCAGGACTCCAAGGAGGTGCTGGATGCCAAGAGGATTCAGTCGGTTTATCGCCACCCTTAAACGATCCAACACACGGACGATAATTTTGGGAATCGGGAACCACAAACGACAGCGCACTACGAATGCTTCGTAACAATTAAAGTAACCCTCCGGGGGACTACCAGCGCGCTCTCTTTGACGAGGAACCCTGAACTCCACCGCATCCGAAATATGGTAGAACGACCGCATGACCTCGAGGAATTCGCTAGTACTCCTACTTGGTGCACCTTCCTCCACTAGGTGACAGTTCATGACCGGAAACGATTTCTCTTTGGGAGGCGTGATCGAACCATAACACACCACCCACCATGCCTCGTTCTCGGCCGGGTCTACCGAATGAGGAACGAATTCCATCTTCGGCACTCGAAGCTCTTCAGAAACATTCGCGGGCAAGGACCCTTTCTTCGAACTCCTCTTCTTACTCGACATCTCGTGTTTTTCTAGAAGGAAATGTTAGAGAGAAAGAGAAAGAAGAAAGAATTTTTCAAGAAACCTCTCTATGAGAATGAGTAAGTGTAAAGATTGTGAAGAAATTACCTCCCTTCTTATAGGCATGAGAAATTACTATTTACTTGCGGATTTTTGGATACGAACATTGCCCAAATACACCAATCTCGTCCGAACTCGCCATGCCGCACGTTTGGATCTCACTAGAAAGCCACGATCCTAACGAGCTGGGGGGCTACCTGTTGGGGTCAAAAACGGTTGTGACGAAGTTAACGTCCAAATCCCCGCATAATACAAGTATTGTTGGGGTCAAAAACGGTTACGACGAAGTTAACATTCAAGAACGTCCGAAGAAGAAAACGAAAAAACCTTCTTCGACAAATACTTTTTCGGAATAGATTCTTCCTTACGAAAAGCTTGGCGGAGGAAACACGAGACATCGGACAAGAGATCGAAAAGGGTCGCTACGCAGCGACCGAACGCGTGTTCCGCTCGGTCGCTACGTAGCGACCGAGCAGCCCGGTCGCTACGTAGCGACCGAGCGTCCGTTCCTCTTGGTCGCTACGAGCGTTCGTTCTGCTCGGTCGCTACACAGCGACCGAGCTCTTCCGAAACGTTGATACGACATTAGTCCATGCATTCTCGTCTACCCTTCGATGCTATCTCCC
>NC_027756.1:12488728-12509121 GCF_000695525.1 Brassica oleracea var. oleracea | reverse complement strand
ATGACTCGAGGCCCAACTTACGATTTCTTAACCAACAGCCCGTAAGCCGCATGACGGTTTACGCTTGGTTCGCAAGGAAAGATAAATGTCAAGTTTCTGCGGATAAATACGAAATTTTGAAGATAATTACGATGATCGGAAAAAATGGAATATCTCCATTTTTATGCTATGGCGGCTTAAGGGCAGAAGAGGAAAAGCGTAAACCGACCTAGGAGCCAGTATATAAGGAGTCCTAGGCGAGAGGCATGAAAGGAAGACTTTTCTCAGAGCAAACTTAGCACTTAGAGCAATTAGGCATATTCCCGTTTTGTTATTCGAGCTGCGACTCAACTAGGTTATTGCCGTCTTAGGGTTTTAGAACTAGAAATCTCGCCGACAGCTCTCATAGCCCAGGCTCTTTCCTTGTTGTAACGCTCAAACGCAAATTCAGAATAAGATCTACTTTGTTCTCTTTTCGATTTCTTATATTGTATCATTGTTATTCTTGTGTTCTGATTGCTTGGCGTGTGGTATTAGCATATATCCGGGACCTCTGGCAAATTAGGGTTTTTCTAGTTTTCTTATTTAAACGGAAATCGACAGTGCGAATTTCGGTTCCCACAGTGTGGCTACCTTGTGTTGCATGCCGTTCTTCTTCAATAGGCCTGCGAAGATCTTGTTGATGAAGTGACTACCCCCATCACTGATGACTACTCGTGGTACCCCAAATCTTGGAAATATTATGGTTTTGAACATCTTAGTCACCACCTTTGCGTCGTTTGTGGGACTGGCTATTGCTTCCACCCACTTAGAAACGTAGTCAACTGCTACCAATATGTACTCGTTCTTGAAAGATGGTGGGAATGGTCCCATGAAGTCGATTCCCCAACAATCGAATACTTCAACCTCCAAGATGAAGTTCTGAGGCATCTCATCCCGTTTACTGATATTCCCTTGGGGCTGGCATGAGTCGCATCTAAAGATGTAAGAATGGGCATCTTGGAACATTGTTGGCCACCAAAAACCGGCTTGAAGAATCTTAGACACGGTTTTAAATGCCGCAAAGTGCCCTGCATAAACTGAACCATGACAGTGATAGAGGATTCCTGGAATCTCGAACTCAGATACACATCGTCGGAATACTCCATCTTTGCAACTTCGGTATAGATAGGGTTCATCCCAATAGTAGTGTCTTGCTCCTCTTAGAAATTTCCGTTTATCATTGCCAGTGAATTTGACAGGTTCTTTCTCAGCAGCCAAATATTTGGCGATCTCAGTAAACTATGGAAGATTGGGATATTTCGTTTTGATCGAACAGACAAGGTGTTCCAGAACGCTGGAGCAAACTGGACGGAGCGATTGTTCTGTAACGCTTCCCAGACTGATCGAGTAGACGTGCTCGATCGGAAGGCTGTCATCAAGTGTTGTGTCTTCATCCATCTTCATTTTGGAGAGGCGATCTGCAACGCCATTCTCAATGCCCTTTTTGTCTTTGATTTCTAGGTCAAATTCCTGGAGCAATAAGATCCATCGGAGTAGCCTTGGTTTCACATCCTTCTTCGTCAGCAAATACCTTAATGCTGCATGATCCGTGTGCACTATCACCTTAGAGCCAACTAGGTAGGATCTGAATTTTTCGAAGGCAAAGACAATTGCCAAAAGTTATTTCTCTGTAGTTACATAGCGACATTGAGCTTCGTCTAGTGTTATGCTCGCATAATAGATCACGTGAAGCTTCTTATCTTTTCGTTGGCCGAGTACTGCTCCAACCGCAAAGTCGCTTTCGTTAGTCATGATCTCGAAAGGAAGTTCCCAGTCTGGTGGTTGCACAATGGGTGCGCTGACTAGAGCTCCTTTAATCGTGTGGAAGGCGCCCAAACAATCGCTATCGAACTCAAATTCTGTCTCCTTGCAGAGAATTCTAGTGAGTGGTCTTGCGATTTTGGAGAAGTCTTTGATGAACCTTCTGTAGAAACCAGCATGTCCGAGTAAACTCCAGATTCCTTTAACAGAGTTTGGAGGTTGTAAACTCATCATCACTTCTATCTTTGCCTTGTCCTCTTCGATCCCCTTTTCTGAGATTTTGTGACCGAGAACAATTCCATCACGCACCATGAAGTGACACTTCTCCCTATTCAACACGAGATGCTTTTCTTCACACTGCTAAAGGACCGTGCACAAGTTTGACAAACAGACAGAAAAGGAGTTCCCATAGATGCAAAAGTCATCCATGAAAACTTCCATTATGTCCTCAATTAGGTCAGTGAAAATAGACATCATACAACGCTGGAATGTCGTAGGGGTACTGCACAGTCCAAACGGCATTCTCCTGTAGGCGAAAGTTCTGTAGGGACATGTGAAAGTTGTCTTCTCTTGATCGTCTGAGTGAATGGGAATCTGAAAGAAACCTGAATAATCATCTAAAAAGCAGTAATATGGGTGGTTAGCCAATCTTTCAAGCATTTGATCAATGAATGGAAGTGAGCCTTTCGTGTGGCTGTGTTTAATTTCCGAAATTCAATACACATACGGTGACCAGTTACTGTCCTACTAGGTATTAATTCATTCTTTTCATTAGCGACCACAGTAATGCCACCTTTCTTAGGAACTACATGAACAGGACTAACCCACTTACAATCAGAGATCGCATAGATTACACCAGCTTCTTGAAGTTTTATTATCTCTTTCTTGGCAACATCTTTAAGATTTGGGTTTAACCGCCTCTGATGTTCTACAGAAGTCATCGATTCATCTTCTAGATGTATTCTATGCATGCATAAATCAGATGTATCTCTTTCGGTATTTTCTCAATTCACACAAGAGTTTAGCAGTTTCCACATTATTAAGCTCAGAGTTCACAATAACAGGATATGTGGAATTAGGTCCAAGAAACGCATACCTGAGTCCCGCTGTGAGGGACTTTAATTTGATATTTGTAGCTTTGAGTTCGCTCTAGGAATCATCGAGCAGGCTGGTCGGTTTGTTCCCTCGTTTATGAGCAGTTGCTCCTTCTAGTGGAGCCTGATTGCTCGCTTCCTCCAGACTTAGGAAAGCTACCATCTTCTCAATGCTTTGGCTCGAATCTAGCATCTTTTCGTACCCATCAGCATCAATGTTGCACATGTTCTGCTCGGACTCGGCTCGTATCAGAGCCACTTCCAAAGGATCATCTGCGAGGATTTCTTCGATCATCACTTGTTGAGGGGTCAAGGCGCGTTCTCGTTGTCAATTGTGAAGTTCTGACCATCTAGCATAGGCCGTTTGAGCAGCTCGTCCATCTCAAACTTCATCACAATATCCCCTGGTTGGAGATCGATTCTCCCATTGCGCACATCGATGATTGCACCAGCTGTGCACAAGAAGGGGCGGCCCAGAATGAGAGGGTCTTTCAGTTCATATTCGAGTTCCAGGACCACGAAGTCCACCGGAACAGTGGTGTTGCCAATTTGCACTTGCAGGTCTTCGAGAACACCTACTGGCAGCTTGACTGATCTGTCCGCGAACACCAACAAAATCCTAGTAGGCTTGAAGTTGGTTAGTCCCATACGTTTTGCAACTGAATAGGGCATGAGATTCACATTGGAACCTAAATCACATAAGGAACAGGCAAAAACTGCTTTTCCAATCTGAACTGGGAGGACAAATTTTTCAGGATCTTCCAGTTTCTTGACTGTTCTGTATTGAAGGACTGCGCTGCTTTCTTTTGAGACCATCATGATATCGCTGTCTGCAGAGGTCTTCCCAGAGATCAGCCCTTTCACAAGACTGCGCATTGAGGGAATCATCTGAATTGCGTTCATGAGAGATAGCTTGTTATTCAACTCCTCTAGCATCTTCTTGCACTTCATCTCTTCTACGTGACTTCTTAGCAGGGACTGGGTAGGGAACTTTTGGAGTGTAGACGCGAGCAGGAACATGCCGATCTGGCATCGTAAGAGCTACTGGTTCTATCACAGCTGGCTGTTCTGCGTCTTGTTCATGGTCCAAGACATCCTCAGGTTGTTCTCCCTCTTTCTGTTTTCCCTGCTCTTTAGCAGTGAGCTTTTTGGGAACAGGATCTGGGAGATGTCTTCCACTTCTTAACTCCACTGCGTTACAGACCTTGGGATTCTTGGTTGTTTTCCGAGGGAGTGTTCCATGTTGCCTCTTGATTGTTTCAGCAGTTTGAGCAATCTGAACATCCAACTATCTTATGTGGCTTGCTATAGCATCATATTTGGAATTTAATTACGTGAACATGTTGTCCATCCGAGTGTTGATCTCGTTGGTAACCTGGTTCAGTGCTTTCCCTTGAATCTGTTGTCCTTGTAATAGTTGTTGCATCATTCCTTTCAGTTCATCTGGCTGTCCGCTCGCGGTTGCAGGAGCAGTTTGCGGATTATTCTGCATGTTCTGAAGCTGGTTCTGAGCTTGGCTGAGGATGAACATCTTTCCATTCTGGTTCTGAGAGTATGGCTTCTGATATCTAGGGTTTTGGAACTGATTTCCTTGAGATCTGTCGTTGTGGTTGTCCGGATTGGTCTTGTATGAGAACAGAAGCGGGTTGTTCCTCACATTAGGGTTTGGATGGTAGTTTTTTAACTGCCAACCCTGCCCATTGACGTAACTAACATTTTGCTGATCTTCTTCCGATGTCTCGGTTTCTGCTGCAGCATCTGTAGTACCTGGTTCCAGATTGGCTTCTTCCATGACATAGATCTGATTCTGATTGTTCTTGAGCAGCAGATCAACTTTAGTGGCGAGGTCATCAATCTTCCTAGTGTCCATGCTGTTCACCTTCTTGGAATGATCAGTATACTCGTTTTTTCTGAAAGAACTAACTGCCATGTTCTCTATTAGCGCGTGAGCTTCTTCTGTGGTTTGAGTCACGAAATATCCATTGCTCGCTATGTTTAGAGCATTGCGGAACTCCCATTCACACAATTGTAGAATATTCTAAGACATGGTCATCGTCAAACCCGTGATGAGGACACCCTCTGAGGGTATCATTGAACCGTTCCGGCGCTTCATTGAAAGGTTCATTAGCGAGTTGCTTGAAGGAGGAGATCTTGTTCCTTAGGGCAGCTGTTTTGTCTTTCGTGTAGAAGTGGCCCAAGAAAGCTACTCTAACCTGTTCCCAAGAAGTTAGGGAACCTGTAGGTAATGACTTAAGCCATCGTAAAGCCTTGTCCGCTAGAGAGAATGGAAACATCATGCATTTGATGTAGTCGGGTGGGACGCCGTTTGCACGAGTGAAACTGCATATCTCTTCAAAAGCTTCAATGTGTTCCATTGGTATCTCAGCTGACAGTCCATGGAACATCTTTCTCTGGACAAGATGCATCATGCTGGGTTGTATCTCAAAGTCTGCCCTTTAACATGGTGGTGGAGCGATAGCAGAGCACGTAGCAGAGATGTTACGCGATAGGTTCCTCTCACAAATTGGGACAGGTGGTTCCCGCTGTGGAGCCAGTTGCTGCGCTGCGATTGTTAGCTGTAACTCTTGCATCTGTTGCATCTGCTGCTGCATCTGTTGCATAGAAGCGGCCATTGTGGCAGTAATTGATTTTTGTTGACGGTTGGTTCTTTCTAAGCTTGCAAGTTCCTGATTTGTAAGCGAAATTAAGTCTCCTTGTGAATTGCTCCGAGTATGTCTACTGGTCATGCACTTGGGTCATTCGCTGCAAAAAAAAGTTAAACAAGTTAGAGGTTTTAGACTAAATAAATAACCGAAAAATAAAGGTAAAAAGCTGGTCCCCGTCGTAACGGCGGCAAAACTTGAAACACTAAATTTGGATCTTTGTCTACTGTCAAGTTAACAGTGTAGTTGTAATATTTTTAGATTCAATTCCAGAGGACCAGTTCACACTTTATCTTTATGGGATCAGAATTAAGCTAAAACAAAGTGGGGTTTTTTAAAGAAGTTAATAACGTAAATAACAAGTAACAAGATGAGGTTGTTTTGAATTGATTTAAAAGCGCTAGTCTAGGGTTTCTTCTTCAGGTATGGAAATCGCAAACCAAGCAATTATTCAAGTTCAGTTTATAACAAATCTTAACTCAGATCACTCAGGTTGAATCAACCCACTCTCGTGGTATTGATTCCTTTGCAAGTCGGTCTTGATGCCTAAACTCTTGTTTGGATCAAGACGAGCTAGCAAGCTTTAGAGATCAAGTCTGATATGTTCACAGTACACCTTAATATCTACTCTCGCTGACTAGAGATGCAAAGCTCATTCAAATCATATCTATCAATTAACGGCTAGCTAAATTGATTAACCCTAATTCATGCACTAAGTGATCGGTTCAATGCAAGCAATTAGAACAGATATGAATGTAGACAATCTTAAGATGACTTATTTATGCTTCAGTTTACGAATCCAAAACCCTAGAACCCTAAACTAACTCGGTGACTACTCAGACATAACACAAGAACAGAGAAGCATGATTTCTGAATAATACTGCATATAATAGATAATAGAAATCAGAGGGTTCAGGATAATCTTCTCTAGGAGATAGATGAGGTCTTCTCCTTTACAAGTAGCAATCGCCCAAAAATCAAAGCTTTCTCAGGTCATTTTTGCATAAAAAACTAAGGTTAGGTCTAAATCAATAAATAGGAGACTATATATATAGGAGCCACAAGCGGCTATAGGGAAAAATAGGAAATCTAGGGCAAATCCCGAAATATTTGGAAACTTCCTTTTTTACCTCTGCCGCTGGAGCAGGCACTCGGGCTGCTCTGGTCGACTGTTATGCGCGAAAGACTCCAATTCACACTCTTTTTCTCTTCTTCCCCTCCATCTGGTCTATCTCTCATCCAATGAAACTCCAGACCTGTAATGACTCAAATGGACTAAAAAGACTCGATAAAACCTTGAAATCTATTAGTAAGACATACATATAATGTGCCAAAAACACAATATATCAGCGGGTTGAATTATGCTCACTAAGATCACTAGATCAGCTCTCGCCTTACTCTTAGCAAGAAACTTAGCTCAATTAAAATTGTTTTAGGATGAGAATGAAGCTATTGTTTTTATCTAACAATCCTAGGGCAAGTTCTAGAAAGCTAATCTAGAATCAGGCATTGATGACAATCATAATTATTATTATCACAACTCAGCAATCTATAGTTGGGGCTAATCCCTCATAACCTATTTAAACCCTAAAATTTAAAAAATGGAACTACTCAGACATAGCCAACTAATTCATAACAGCAATTAGGTAAGAAAACTTCATTAGAATAGTATATAGATATTAAAGAAGTTCCAATCACAAATATAACTTTGGATCTTCTCTCCAATCAATCAAAATCCTAAAAACCTTTTGCTGATAATAGTAAAACTAGAAACACAAGAAAGCACATTTTGTCTCTAACATGGTGGCAAAGCTTATATAATTAAGTTAAAACTCGTCAGGGGTAATCTTGTAAATTGGTGAAGACTTGGGCTTCAAGTCGGCTGTGACCAAACGGGCTTTCTGCGCGCTTCGCTGTAGATTGATGTTCTGATGTGAACATCGATCGATATTTGTTCCTCAATATCGACCGATGGTCGAGCTCGATGATCATCTCGGGTGCTTGCTTCAAATATCTCCAAAATGCTCCAAAATCATCACTTATCTCCAAATCACTCCTGATCTTATAAATATAATAAATAGACTCTATAATATAATAATTAGTAGTAAAAATACCTATAAACCATGGGTAAAAGTGGGTCAAATCCATGGTCTATCAATTAGCACAATTTTAATTGTAAAACTATCCTCATGATAGCAAAATTGTAATCCTCAACCTTTAGAAAATCATGAAACCTAAGTTTTTCCACTCTTCTAGAGCATTAGGGAGATTTATTTTCTTTTGGTAGTCAAACTTTTCTTTCAAATTTTGCCACAGTTTAGTTGGATGTTTTATGTGCGCATAGTCACTCGTCATGTTCTCGTCTAGATGTTTTCTCAGAATATATAGCTTAAGCCTAATGCTCATGAGGTGATTTGTTTCAATTGGCATAGGTCGCCATAACCATCCAACTCTAGGATGAACTGCCTTGAAGGGTAAGGCAGGTCAAAAGAGTGGGCATCTTTCCTACTACGGAGGAGATTCCAAATTATCTTTTCAGCATGCCATTCAACGTCTCTTTTCGAAGTAAAGGCCTTCGCATTCCTAATCCGCAATACAGGAAGACGTCTTGTCTTCTTTTGTTCGGAATCCATTTTTTTTATCAAAAGAAAGTTCAACTCTAGCTTATGTTAGCCTTGCGTTCTAAAGCAGTTCCTGTACTTTGAATGAATTCAAGCTAGTAAAGTAGTCTGTTAGAATCAATAGGTCTTCAAATCGTTCATTTTAAAAAATTGAAACCCTTTTTATTGGATGATCATAATACTTCTTAAAAATCGAAATTCTTGATCAATGGAGGAACAATATCACCATTTTTGTTCAATAAGATACCAAAGTGGATGATTGACTCATTCCATACTAGAAAGAATCACAGGAAATCTTTTGATAACACGGATTCCTATTTCTCAATCGTATCCCACGATCAAGACAATTGGTTGAATCCCGTGAAACCATTTCAGAGAAGTTCATTGATATCTTGTTTTTCTAACGCAAATCGACTTCGATTCTTGAATAATCCACATCACTTCTGCTTCTATTGTAACAAAAGATTCCCTTTTTATGTGGAAAAGGCCCGTCTCAATAATTCTGAAATTTTGGCTATGTTCTTTTACGTGTCGCGCGACCTGCGACATGCGACTAAGATTACGTTCGTTTACGTGTCGCGCGACTTGCGATTTGCGACCTGCGACTAAACATGCGACCAGCGACTAAAATTATGTTCGTTTACGTGTCGCGCGACCTGCGACATGCGACTAAGATTACGTTCGTTTACGTGTCGCGCGACTTGCGATTTGCGACCTGCGACTAAACATGCGACCAGCGACTAAAATTATGTTCGTTTACGTGTCGCGTGACCTGCGATCTGCGACCTGCGACCAGTCGCTTGATCAAAATTTTCTTAAGTTTTAGTCGCCGTATTTTCGGGCGACTTGAATGGAATCCCGCGACTGGTCGTGCGATCACTCGCGCGACATCAAAACGAATAGCAACTTGCGACATGCGACCAATCACAGGTCGCATGTTACGCGACAGCAAAACGAACAACAACCTGCAACCTGCGACTCGCAGATCGCATGTCGTAGGTCGCGCGATAGGTAAACGAACAGGGCATTTCTTAAAAATACTGAAAACTTTTGGGTCAAAGTAAAATATTTCTAATGCAATTTATTGCTACAACTGGAACAGTCTATGACTATGAAAACTACAGTTCGATGTGGAAATTTGTACACATCGAAATTTGTGCATTTTTTTTATTCAGAACCTGTTTGGAAAGATCTAAAAGATCAAGAAACGTTGAAATGATGTTTTCAACGAGGAATAATTTGGCATGTAAATATCATTTTTGCAAAGTTATATATTTCAAAGAAAGTTAAATGATATATTTCAAAGAAAGTGTTGGGCGTTATCTTTATATTAAATTATCCATTTAGATTAATCTCATTCTCTTTAAAAAAAAAAAAAAAAAAAAAAAAAAAAAAAAAGCCCATCTCTCTATTCTCTCTCTATGCATCTTTCACAGAGAGGATGAGTTGAAGCTTGAGACTTTCTTTTGTTTATAGCCGGATCTTGTCCGGATTTTGACTCCCGATGCTCGGGCCTTTGACTCTGGGTTGCGGCGGTTCCTATAACGCCGTCTTCGCCAGCTCCTTTCTCGCCCTTTCTCGTTCTTCTACGGCGTTGTAGGCGAGCTGGGTTCCAGAATCTTTCTGATTCCTTTGTTTTT
The DNA here is from genome assembly GCF_000695525.1 of Brassica oleracea var. oleracea. Lineage (NCBI taxonomy): Eukaryota > Viridiplantae > Streptophyta > Magnoliopsida > Brassicales > Brassicaceae > Brassica > Brassica oleracea. The sequence continues at coordinate 12,499,321 of NC_027756.1, read as the reverse complement.
ATTATCTTCTTCTCCCCCCGACCTCTGTTTCTCTGTGGTTTATTGGGTTTCGATTGACTCTCGATCTATGGATTGGATTGTTTCTTCCTTTTCTCGTTTAGAGTTGTCTCATCTTCAAGCTTATTCCAATCTATAAAGATGTCTGGGCTTTGCCAGCAGGTGAATCTGATCCCTCCAGATCGATTGTAGACAATCGAATGTTTCAATAGTGAAGCGGTGGTTCTTTCTTTTCAGTCGGCTTGGGTTATTTTCGCAACGGATCTCCGGCGTAGATATATCTGAGGCGTTGTGGTGAGCCATGTTTGGTCATCCTTTGAGCTGATCCTTTACTATCGTTGTTGCCGGCTACTCTTCATCTTCCTCCTTCTTGTTCCGGTTGGTTTCTGTGGAAGTTCGATTAGAGATTCCGGCGACAGGTTACCGGTTGTTGAAGTAAGGTGATGATTCCACTTCCGGACACGTATCTCATCTTTGTTATGCGCTCAACATGTGTGGAAGCTGCTGTGAATCGATCACGTCTTCCTTTGGACCTGTTTTGTTTTCCTCTATGGGCTTATGGTCCATAGTCGTACTATTCAGTTTGGCCCGTTTTGTTGGCTTTTCTTTGTAATGTTATGTTCGGACCTTGTTCCATTTGGGCTTGACCCATTTAATAAATTCCTGCGACAAAAAAAAAAAAATCTGATTTGGACTTTATTTGGTCCCAAGAAATGATATAATCTGTTGACTGTAAATATACCAGGCATGCAATGTGGTATGTGGCATGTGGCTATCAAAACACTACTTAACAATAAGCACTGGAAAGAAAATGATTAATCTCGGTTCAGTCTCATTTGAAAAATAATAAAATTACTCATAATCATATCTCAAGATTCTCAGGTATAACTCATGGAAGACTAAAATATATACGGATAATACTCTGAACCGACACTAATTAATAAAACAATACTAAAATATACTGACTAAATATATTAGGCAGGAGCAGGACATGTGACATGTGACATGTGACATGTGACATGTGACATGTGACATGTGGGTATACAGAGACTTCTTTTTTTAGCACACGTGGGTATACATAGACTACTTAACAATAAGTATTACATATATAGAGTTGAATTCTGAATCATGATTCGCGGGATCTTACGAAGTAAACAAACCTGTAGTGAAACATGCAGAATTATTAAATATTTTAACGTAAGTGAAACATGCAGAATTATTAAAATTCTGAGTAATACATTATTATGTTAAAATGTAAGGTGGGTGTAGATCAAATATATTTAACGTTGCAGGTTAGCAATTATCCAAAATTTTAAACTTGCTTTTAGTTATTAAATTATAAATTAAATAAATACTTAAAATAGTATATAATACATATTTCAATAAATAGATATTTATTTTTACTTTTCAGCAATTATATATTTATTTTAAGCATAGTATAGAACTATTACGAAGAGTGAAACTCATTGAAGCTGTTGATCCAAAGTCAAAAGGAAATTTTAGGTTTCATTTATTATTAATAAAACATATAAAATTATTTTTAATATATTTATATATTTGCAATTTTTATGGATACCTTGTAAATTTAAGTAGAATGAATGTGTGTATATTATGTTTTCTATACGGCAAATTTTTATGTTTTCTATAGCTTGTAAATTTTTTAATACTTTTTATATCCTTCTTTATTAATTGACTATCATGTTGTAAAGCACTTATATAATAAATTAGGGTGAATATGATTATTTCTCACTCCACTTATCACCAATTGATTTTAGGTTGCAAACTCATCTAGCTCACATGGTATCAGAGCCCGATCCATGCAGTCCAACCCGATCCACATCGATCTGACCCAAAGTTGGCCATCGATCCTTGCCCAAACATTCTGAGATTAACGCTCAAAGAGCCATCGGACCATTACACTTATCACCAATTGGTTTTAGGTTAGAAATCCATATACCTTTAACACTTATATTATGTAAAATGGTGCTTGTTTCCCTTTTGTAAGTGCTATTTTCTTTATTAATGAAAACCTTTTAACAAAAAAAAATGTTTTCTACACGGCTTATGCAATTAAATTTTATGGATCAAAATAGTTTTAAGTCGCGGTAAAGCGGGTCAGGTGAAACAGGTTTGACCATTTTCCCTATCTATACATACATAGTCTCATTGGGAAACGACAAAATACATATATTGTATTATTGTATATATTGTGATCATCTCATGTAGAACTCGTGGAAGGAGAACTCGTCTTGGAAGACCTAAGACAATCATTAACCCAAAAACTCAAAATGGGTATCTAAATTTTTATTTAATAGTTTTAATTGTAAAAGTACACTAAGAGATCGGATGAAGAGATCCGTCAATTTTCGTGGTCCAATGCAAGTCTCTTAATTAAGGTTTCTTAATTTTTTTTTAATTAAACATATATTTTTTTTGTTAATTTTTCTTATTAAACTTAAAACATAGTAAAACATTAAAATTGAAACATAGATTTAGAAAAAAACGTAAAACATAAAAAACAAAGTTTATTAAAATAAACAAAAATAATTTGAAACATACATCCGAGTTCAGTTGTTGTTTTCATCGCCTCCAAATTTTTGCCACAAATGTTCAACCAAATCAGCTTTCAGTCGTTCATGCTTTTGTCGATCACGAATTGTTGTTCGAACACTCATCATATTTTGGATATTTGAAGGGGTATCTGTAGAATACGTGAGATTGACATGTGAACTTCCGCTATCTTCTCCTTGTTGGAACTCTGAAACATTATACAGATTGTATCCATCTCGTTCGTCTTCGACGATCATATTATGGAGTATGATACATGCTCTCATAATCTTTCCTATCTTGGCTTTATCCCGAAACAGTGCAGGACTTTTAACAATTGCAAAACGAGCTTGTAAGACTCCGAAAGCACGCTCGACATCTTTTCGGACAGCTTCTAGACGTTGAGCAAATAAAACTGCTTTCGGGTCTTGTGGTAGTGAAATAGATTGGATAAAAGTTACCCATTTCGGGTAAATACCATCGGTGAGATAGTAAGCCATACGATACTCTCTTCCATTGACAGAGTACGTGACTTGCGGAGCTTGACGGTTTATTATGTCATCAAAAACAGGTGAACGGTCAAGAACATTAATGTCATTTAACGTACCTGGAGGTCCAAAAAATGCATGCCATATCCACAGATCATATGAAGCAACCGCCTCTAAAACGATTGTTGGTTTACTCGAACCACGAGAATATTACCCTTTCCAAGCGGTGGGACAATTCTTCCACTCCCAATGCATACAATCGATGCCTCCTATCATCCCTGGAAATCCACGATATTCTCCAATATAAAGTAGACGTTGAAGATCAGCCAGTGTTGGTCTTCTTAGATACTCATCGCCGAATAAATATATTATTCCTTCCACAAAATGTTCCACACATGACCGAGCTGTCGTTTCACCGAGTCTGAGGTATTCGTCAACAGCATCAGCCGCACTACCATATGCCAAGACACGAATGGCTGATGTACACTTCTGAAGTGGAGAGAGACTACTTCTTCCTAGAGCATCTTGGTTTTGTCGAAAGAATTCAACTTCGGTGGAGAGTCGATGAACAATTTTCATGAACAATGGTTTGTTAATTCTAAAACGTCGTCGGAAGAAATTTTTAGGATACGTTGGAGTATCATTGAAATAATCATTCCATAAACGAGTATGCCCTTCCTCACGATGTCTTTCGATATAAGCTCGTTTTTTTTTCTTCGTTTTTCTTTATCAACTCGAATGGTTAAATTCTCAAAGGCGTGATCAAGGTGTTGATCAAAGAGGTCATCAAATGCATCATCCTTCGTCTAGATTGTTTTGAGAAGAGGAAGCCATAGATGGTGATTAAAGAGTTTTAAAAACTTAGGATCAAAGAGAGAAAATATTTTGAGAAGTTGTGATCAAAGATTTTGTTGAGAGAAAAAAAAGATTACAAGTTTATGAGAGAATTGAGATTTTGTTGCGACTTGTTTATGAGAGAAAAAAGATTCTTGCGACTTGTTTATGAGACTTGAGATTTTGTTTCACAAGTCGAGAGATGGTACTTGTAATCACCACAATTTTTTAAAAAATAGACTTGAGATTACGGATATGAAACTTGATGAAAGAAAAGAGACGATAGAAGCAAAATGTGTTTGGTACAAAGACACAAGTTGAGAGATGAATATATATAAAGAGTTTACAAAGTTGACATAAGCAAAATGTGTTTGTTACAAAGACACAAGTCCGTGATAGACACAAGAGTACAAGTCCGTGATCAATCTATCTGACACAACAAGTCCGTGATCAACTAGTTGACACAACACGACAAGTCTTGACACAACAAGTCTGTCATCCTCTCTCGTAATGCTATAGGAAGTCTTGACAGAACACGACAAGTCCACAATGCTCCTGTAAGTATCAAGAACAAGACAGAAACAAATATCAGCAACAGATAAGATTAAGAAGAACATGACCAAGAATCATAACATGAAACAAATATCATTAATTGGAACCAACAAGAACATGAACATGAGTTACATAACATGAAACTTAAACTAAAACGAGATAACATCAACAACCAACAAGAGAACATGACCCTTAAACTTAGAGAATCAGCAACAGAGAACATGATTCTTAAACTAAGACGACATAAGATGAAACTTAAACAGAGCAACCAACAAGAACATGAGTTACATCAACTCTTTAATTAACTTTTTCTTGAGATCTTCTTCATAATCAGGTAGTGGACCTTGTTTTGCAACAAGACTCTCAAGTAGCTTCATCTTGGTGAGCTTTTCCTTCCTTGCCAAATCCTCCTTCTTCATCTACCAAATAGTCTTGAAGTCATAGATCTCTTTATCCTCAACCAACGGCTTCTTCCCACGGGCTTTTGCAGCCTTCACACCCGCAGGACGACATGTTACGTCATCGTCAACACCAGCATTGTTTCCCTTTACTTGAGAGCTTCCAGTATGTGAACCACCCTCGAGCTTCCTCCTTTTGGAGCTGCTTACTGTTTTTGCTGTGGAGAGTTCACACCACTTCTCATCTGCGCGAAGCTCCTTCCACGCATGCTCTAAAGTGTATTTCTTTTGATGGTTGTTGAAGAAGATTCCGTCGGCCAATTTGAGCACATCAGTATCATTCATACCACTGCTTCTCTCTCTGGTTGCTGCTTTAAACGCCCCACAAAACTTACAAACCAAATCATTAAGCTTGTGCCAACGTTGCTTGCACTGAGTTCCTGACCTTTTTTCACAACCAGAGAGCTTAGGCGACGCCGAGTAGTATGATGCAATTCTCTTCCAGAACGCCTCTGACTTCTGCTCATTCCCAACTACGGGATCCTTGCTCGTGTTCAACCACGAGCTGATAAGCACTCTATTGGAGACCAGGACCTTTGTTCCCTACGCTCTGCCGGAGGCTCATCACAATGGATTGGTTCTTCTTGACTGCCAAAGACTACATGTTGTTGACTATTAAGTAGATCAACAAAGCAGGCATTGTCTTGAAATGGATTGAAATCCATTTCCGAAGACAATGGAAGAGGAGAAAGAGGAGACAGTGGAGAAAGAGGAGAAAGAGGAGATAGAGGAGAAAGAGGAGAAAGAGGAGAAAGAGGAGAAAGAACAAGCAAGCGCATTAAGATGATGGAGTTTGAAGAGCAACACACTACTTATAAATAACTAAAACGAGAAGTTGCATTCAAAAACTAGAACCAGACTTGAATGCTTTAAAGAGTTGACATATATCTAACAACAAACAAAGTACAAAGGTTTTTCATCTTCATAAAACTATAATCAGAAAGACTTGACAGTTATCTAACTTATTCAAAGCACTTCACGTTTGGATTTATAGCTAACCATCGGTTCTATTTATTACACAACCATAATCTTAAATACATCTTTATTACACTCCTTTCAATTCATCACAGAACCGTAACCACATCCGTACTAATTCATATGCAAGAGTAACACTAACCTTTTATTGATGAACCTTTCTGAGCTCTCTTTCCACCGAACATATCAAACGCTTGTTTATCCCTTCATCTCACCACACAAAGACATGAACAAAAAACAAATTAATTATCAGAAAGAACCGAGATCAAAATTGATAAATTTGCAACAAACATAACGAGACATCACAACTAATCAACATTGATAAACTTTCAACCATCAACGGACATAAACATTATCAAAATTATAAAACTTTCAACCAACAAATCACAACTAATCAAAGCACAATCCGAGACATCCATCATTGAAGAACATGAAACCGAAGCTTTACCTGAGCGAATCGCGGAGAGCCATCGACAAAGAGCACCGTCGCCGTTGAGAAGAGCCACCGACGGTGAGCCATATATCGCCGTCAACGAGAGCCACCACAGAGAGAGAGAGAGAGAGAGAGAGAGAGGTTCTTCGCCGTCGAGGATACCCACGGTGAGGGAGATAATCAGAGATTTCCTTCCCCGGCGACAGCAGAACCACCAGAGAGAGAATTCGTAATCGAACCTACAGACATAAAAAAATCTTGCAATTAGAACAAGAATAAGTCTAATCTAATACATGCATGACTGAAGAACAGAACAAACGATTCACCTTCCAATTCCAGTTGATCCAGAGAGAGAGAGAGAGAGAGAGAGAGAGAGAGAGAGAGAGAGAGAGAGAGAGAGAGAGAGCGGTTCTTCGCCGTCGAGGATACCCACGGTGACAGAGATAATCAGAGATTTCCTTCCCCGACGACAGCAACCGAGAGAGAGAGAGAGGACCTTCTTCGTTTCCTCGATGAGCCACGAAGAGAGAGAATTGTCGTATCGTCTTAGTGAGATACGGAGAGAGAAGAACCACGGAGAGGGAGTATCGCCGTTTCCTCGCGGAGCCACGGAGAGGGAGCATCACCTTTCGTCGACGAACCATGGAGAGAGAGACGATCGCCCTTCTCGGAGACGAAGACGGAGCGTTTTGGAGAGAGGTTTTGAGAGAAACCAAACAAACCGAACCACTCTCCTCCTCTCTCCTCTCATCTCGCATACACGTGTCCCCAAAAGACGGTCTCCATCGTCCCCAAATTAAAGACGGTTTTTGAGATTATTAGTGTTTTTGATTTATTTTAAATGCATAATTAGCCTTAGAGACCCCTTAAATACCTGCGTTAATGATGGTCTAACATCATCATCGCTAAAATCTCTTATTTTTTTTTATTTTTTTTTCTGATTTAAAAAAAATAATAATGAAAAGCGCACCAATCGCGGACCGCCACGTGTCAGTGGAACCCATAAACAGTGCAAAAAACACACAGCATACGTTTTTTATTGTGCATACTTTGTATACGGTTTATTCCAAAATCGTGCCCCCCCTCCTTTGAGATGCGCAGAGACCGCGATGCAGATGCTCTAAGAGCATGATTAACCCGGGGTTCTTATGATGAGGTTCTTAACGGAAGTTAAGAAACTGTTTCTTAACAACCGGTTCTTAAATAAGGATTTTAAGAACTGGTTCTTAGCCTTTTTAGTTAAAAGTTAAGAAACAGTTTTTTAACTTCCGCTAAAAACTCTACTTTAAGAACCCCGGATTAATCATGGTCTAAAGTCTAAAATATATCGGGGACGCTAAATAATACTTCCTCAGTTTTTTTATTTATTTGACGTTTGAGGATGTTTCACACAAATTAACACATCCATTATAATACTTTTTATATCCTTCTTTATCAATTGACTATCATGTCGTAAATCACTTATATAATAAATTAGGGTGAATATGATCATTTGTCACATATTTTGCATTGTTTTTATCAAAACGTCAAGGATAACGAAACAAAAAATTCCAAAACGTCATGTAAAAAAAAGGGATTACATGAGGGAGTATATCAAATACTACTTTTCTATATATTAAATTAAAAGTCACTTAAGCGATGTCGCTTATGTGTCAATCATTAGTGAAAGTTGAGAAAAAAGTTAAAATTTGATTGGTTGATGATTTTTAACTTTCATTTATTTTAATCAAATTTAATAAAGGCAATCTCATAAACTATTAATATTAGTTGTCGAATAATCCATATAATCTTATACATAATCATTTATAGTATATATTGGTACCAAATATGGAAATTCTATATAATAGCTCATCATTTATTTTTATTCAATAATAATTTATTCAAACCTTATATAAAGTATATTTTCAGAAAGGTAATTAATAAAACTAATGTACTAGCGTTATGTTCTTATTATAAGTTAGTTTTTAAAATAGCTTTATTTTCCTATATAAGTTATAATATAAATATATAAAACATTATAATAACTATTAGTGCATCATAAGACATTAAAAAATTCATTTATATTAATTCATTTCTAATGGTCTATAAAACATATATAATAGATTATATTTATATATAATAGTTTATATTACAAATAAATTTATAAAGATTTATTAAACAATTTATAAGGAGTTTATAGGAGTTTATGAGAGTATCTATGAAGATTAACAGGTTAGTAAATTATTTATAATTAAAAAACATTAATAATTATTAATAAAATCTTGTATAAAATTATTAAATCATTTTTAAAGTTATAAATTATTTATAATATATAATAAATCATTTTGAATTATAAAACCATTAATTAGGATTTATGAAAATATTTAAGAGGATTTTAAAACTTCTGTGAAATTATTTATAATATATAATAAATTATTTTGAATATTAAAACCATTAATTAGGACTTATGAAACTATTTAAGAGGATTTTAAAACTTCTGTGAAATTATTACTAAAATATAATTTTTAAAGGTTTTTATAAATTATTGTAAATGTATAAATTATGTTATAAGAGGTTATAAAGATGTTATAAAATCAGAATCAATCACAAAAATATTATTTTGTTCACAAATTCATCATTTTCAAAAATCTTTTCAAAAATTTTAAAAGAAAAAAGATCGTTCTGATTATAAATTAAAATAACCATAATCTAACCTACATCAATTGTAAAAAAATTCCAACAATATTATGAATAAACCATATTCCTAAATTTCCGAAAATTTTGTTTTATAGCTAGAAATTTTATTAAATTAATATAAATTCACACATATATGTATATATATAGTTATGTTTTTCATGACAATTTTATGTTTTATACTTTAGCTACAAGTGTGGATTTATTTGTCACATAGGTTCATGTTTTTGGATTTAATCATTTTTTATAGATGGAGAAACTTGGTTTAAAAACCAAATGAAATAAGTATATGACAAGGACGTTAATGTTGCAAAAATATAAATTTATTATTAATGTATGAGAATTAATTAGCCATATATGATTGTTAATAAAAATATAATAAATATTTTCTAGAAGATGTAGAAAATCTAACAAAATACTATATAAAACATATTTATGCCTTTAAAAGTACTTAAAGAACAAAATAAATGATCTGTTTATTTAAAAAATATCTACCAAAAATTTACTTTCAGTTTTAAAATATATTATTGCAGCGTTTCCACAATCTTCGGCTCATCATTCAAATAATAGCAATGATCTTGCTGGTCTTACTCTCTTTACTGATCAACTAATGACAATTTCATATTTCCGTTCTTGGTGTTGTTCTTTGTGTATAGCTCTTAAAGTCTGTAACAAGCTTGAATTCAAATTTAAAAATGTATAACCTAAAAAGTTTATATATTTTTATTTATTTAAATAAGTATTTATAGGACGACTCTTAAATGATTTTAAAATAGGTTTTTCACGAAAAGAGTCTGTGGGAGAAAATGAATAAAAGAGGTTTTATTAAAAGGCAAAAAACATTCTATTCTTACTTTATATATATTTATATATATATATATATAATTATTTAACTAAATAATAAAATAATTTATTTTTAACTTACGTACGAATAATAAGTTTCAAAATTTGAATTTTTATTTTTATTTTTTTGAATTTTTTTCAAAACTTGTTTTCAAAAATTGTTCTGATTATAAAGTAAAATAATCATAAACCAACCTACATCACTTGTAAAAGAATCCCACGAATATTATGAATAAATTCATATTCCTAAATTTCTGACAAATTTGCTATATTATTAGAAATTTTACTAAATTAATAGAAATTCACACATATATGTATATAGACGATAGTTATGTTTTTCATGCCAATTTTATGTTGTATACTTTAGTTAAAAGTGTGGATTTATTTGTCACATAAGATCATGTTTTTAGATTTAATAAATTTTTATAGATGGAAATTTTTTGTTTACAAACCAAATGAATTTATATATACTAGGAAACAAATCCGCGCGATTCGCGCGGACGATCAAATTCCTTACTAAAAATAAAAATTATTCAATATTAATGGAATATATATTTAATATTTAATAATTATAGTTATATTTATTTTTGTTTAATATTTTTTATTTTTTTTAATTTAAATATTTAATACATTAGTTAAAATAATAAGATTTAATAACCGAAAAATGAGAATTTAAATGTATATAACATATGAACTTTGGTTGTTCAACTTAGGGGAAAATCGATATACATAGTTATCAAACGATCTAAATATATGTTTTTACAAACCTGTTTACTTAAATAATATACCAATT
>NC_027756.1:12430515-12484799 GCF_000695525.1 Brassica oleracea var. oleracea | reverse complement strand
TTTTTTCATAGCAACTTGTTTCTCTTTTTTTTCTGAAAAATTGTAAGGAAACCAGCCCATCCTCATCTTGTAATGGTCTCTTCCTTTGCTCTCGTATAGACGCGATTGCGACCTTGTTAGAAGGCTCAATGGTTGAGTCTATGCCAACAACCGTTGGGACATGGATGAGATGTTCGTGTTCCTTGTCGACAAAGTGTTGTGATCAGCACTGTCGTAAGGGTGATGCTGGATCTGCTATGCAAAAAAAAAAAAAAAAAAACTAACCACACTGCAGGATATAAATATTCAATAGACATCTCATTGTCTTGCCATCGACATGAACAAGCCCTAATCAGACAAAACAACATTAACACGAATGTATAACCTAACCAGACAGGTTTCATCAGAAATTAGCTACTTGTACGAGATAAAAACGATTAACGAATGAAGAATGAAGAATTAATTTGAACCAGGTAAAAGGCGTCTCCTTTGCATACATCTACGATCGATGCAGTCTATTCACGGACATCTAAACAACGTACCTGAGTTTTCAACATACCTAAGGAGAAAGGGCGAGAGGAAAAATTATGTGCAGCGGAATCGGAGATGGATAAGAATTCGAAAGTAGAATAAGAGAAAACTTGAAACAATTCTGAAAACCTACTTAATCCCTTCAATGTATAAAATTCTGAAAATATAGGACTCTTAATTGAAGATGATGAGTGTGAAAGGATGCAACTCTTAAAAAGAAGATAATTTGCAATTTGTTTAGAGACGCCTTTGAGGAGATACAATGAAGGCGTCTATTGCTAATGGGAATCATGGCGTCATACCATTCAGCCTAAACAAATCGTATCCCTTAAAATATATTCTAGGAACCATCCTCATCGTTAGATGTTGATTTTTTTTTCCTATAAAAAAAAATGACTTAAGCTGTTAAAGAAAAACTGGTTTGCTATTATATATAGATATATATATATACACATATGATACGGACGTTAATGTTGCAAAAAAAAAAAAAATTATTCTAAATGGACGAGAATCTCAATTAGCCATATATGATTGTTAATAAAAATATAATAAAATATTTTCTAAAAGATGTAGAATATCTAACAAAATACTAAATTAATAAATCATATTTATGCTTTTAAAAGTATTTAAAGAACAAAATAAATAATTTTTTTAGTTAAAAAGTTCTACCAAAAATTAACTTTCAGTTTTAAAATATTAAAATATATTATAGTATGTCAAAAATATTCTTTTATATTAAATTTTAGAATATTTGCATTTGTGAATTCTTGGACAGCTAACTATTAACCCATTGACTATAGAGTTATATTATATAACTTATATATAAAACATATCTGGCTGGACATGTGGCATGTGGGTGAACGGTGACTACGTAACAATAAGACCAACCGCAACGGTCGGTTTATTGAGTCCTTAGCTCGCGGTTTTAGGAAAAATAGAATTAAAAAAATTTAATCAAGTACGGTTTATTAAGGACCGTAACTTAATTAGAAGGCGGGAAGGATTGAATCCTTACCGACGTGTCATCCCTTCCCCGGTTCGATGTCGGGATGAATTTGGTTCAGGGAAAAAAAAATTAAACGCGAAGGAGATTAAAAAAAAAAAAGCTCCGGGCGATCGAAGAGGCGACAGACGACTTGGTGATATCGAAGGTAAATCGAAGCCTCCTATCGTTCGTTTATGGATTTGTTTTGGTCGGATGTTTAACTGGCTCATATCCAAAATGGTCAACATTTATCCAATCTATCTCCCTCCCGCAAGGTCCTAAAGCAGAGTTATTTGCTAAATGTCAAGAAGCGACTCGAAAAGATGTTGAGCGGGCTTTTGGAGTTTTGCAAGCTCGATTTGCGATTGTGAAAAACCCGGCTCTTACATTAGACAAGACGAAAGTTGGGAAGATTATGAGAGCATGTATCATACTACACAATATGATAGTCGAATATGAACGAGACGGATACACTCAGTACAATATATCTGAGTTTGAAGAAGGAGATGGAAGCAGAAGTTCTCAGGTAGATATGTCCTACAGTACCGAGACGCCTACAAATCTCGATAATATGGTTGGCATTCGGACTCATGTTCGCGATAGGCGTATACATGAACAACTAAAAAACGATTTAATCGAAAATGTTTGGAACAAATTTGGTGATCAAAATTAATAATTGTTGTATGTTTCTTTTAATCATGAAATCAGTAATTATTGTATTTTTATATTTTTTTATGCAAGGATTTTTTTTTTTTTTCAATTTTTAAAAAAATATATTATTATTTTATTCCTAAGGACTTCTGATTGGATAACACTATTGGACGTAAGATTAAGACAATAATCCTTAACTATTCAAAAGTTAAAAAATAATACTTTTTAACTTCTAAGGACTCCTAATACAAGTACACCAATGCATATGCTCTAAGTAGTATATAAGTACGTATTTGTGAGACCAAAGAGAACAATATTCTCCTCTTTTGAAGATCTTCGAGTACTAATCCTATCACTCTTCTTCTTACCTACTTTGCTGGCCGTGCACACTTTTACCAACTGCAGTTTGCTCCTCATAACTTTGTTCTATATCTTGTTACGTTATCTACAAAATAATATTACGGCTTGAAAACTTTAAACAACATTGACTCTATAATGTTTATCTATCTTTGACTCTATAATCTCCAATAGTGATGGATTTTATGTGTACCTTTTGTTTATAGTGAATCTTGTTCTCTTCACTGACATTAATCACTGACTGTAGGCCCAGTGTTTGGCGGAATCAGAGTTACTGGTTCGAAGGAATTCGTGGAGCAGGGGAGAAAAAGCTTTAACTTAACCTGCTCTACAGGTACTTGATTAATTCCTTTTCATAATTTGCTTTATTTATATCCAAGTTATCACTCTGGTTTACTTTCAAGTGTTTTTCTTGATGAAATATTTTGTGTGAACAAGTACAGTACTCACCAAAGGATTCATTCTTGCGGTAGTTAAACGAGGCTTCGCTATGGGACCAATCCTAAATATACAACCGTACAATCTCTGTGATTTGATCACATGTCCTGTTTCACCTGGCTCTTTTGTGATTACTTTTCGCAAACTATATCCTGTTCCCATAACAGTAAGTCTTTTTACATTTTATATTGGTAATTTTAAAAATTGCACGATTTAGAAAGTAAAAAGTTCTTTGGTTTTTGATGAATTTTTCATCTCAATCATTAACAGATTATGTTTCATACTTGTGACATATATTTTCTTATTGATGGTTCCATAAACAGTTTCCTAATAACCGTACGTTGAGCTTATGAAACAGAGTTGATGGAGTCATTAGTCATAACTGTTGTTAGACTTTTGGAGATTACATCTTAATTCCCAGCTTATAATTTTCATACCAAAATAACTCTACTAGGGTAATAAAACAGTGAGATTACACCGTAATGAGTTCGCACAGTAACAATGCGCTTTTTATTTGATTTTTTTTTTCTTTTAATTTGTCTGATGTTGAACTTGCCAAAAGCTTCTTATTTAATTAAAAGCATGTTCTACCTCTGGATTTGTCATGTTAACTTAAAGAAAATATATTTTGATTGCAAACTATGTTTATTTGTTGCCTTCATTGACACGAGTTTCTGTTTAGTTATTATCGATCTTCCTTACACTTTACCATTTTGTTGGTTCTTTGACGATTCGTTTGTTTTCTCTTTTTTTTACCTTTGTAGTGGCATATCGATACTTCAATAGTCTTAGACGCAGGCCCTGGTAAGATCGTTAATGGAGTGACAGTGCCCGCCGATGGAAGTATGTGTGCAAACATATCTGATTGGTATTTTCGAAATAGAGGAGGACCCTGATCACGAGGAAATAATGTGTTCCGTCTTCCCTCGCGTAACTTCAAGTGCCTATGTGATTTTTTCTTCGTCAAGTTCTTTTATGAGAAAATGTGTTCTCAGCATTTTCTATGTCGTTTTCTCTCTTTGGTGTGATGTACTGTTTGTTATCCCAGAAATAAAAAGTGGTCTACACTTTACACATACCAGTGTTAATCAGTGCTTTATATATACCAATGCTGAAACAAGTAGAAGTAGAGAATGCGTATGGCTAAGATCAACAAGCCAACTGACGAAAATACGAAGCCAACTATCATATACGTAGATAATGCGGCATGCACTATTCAAAAGAAATAATACAAGTGAATGTCAATTATTATTAGCAAAGAACAAACGATAAGGGTTTTTTTTTAATCGAGAATACACCGTGACTTGTCCTAAGGATTTTGTTACGACTTCGTGGCCTTCTAATTAATGCACATAGAGAGACATCTTGAGGAGCTTAGTGATGCTCATTCTTCTTCATGTCGGTTAGCCAAATACGTCTGTTTTACATACATCCCGCAGAACTCCTAAGATTCCTTCTTCAAAAAGGTTGCTTCGCTCTTCACTGTGTGTGCTCTCTTCTCTCACTGCGAATGATGCCAAAAAGAGTTCAGCTCGTAAGCGGAGTCTCATTGGCCGTGAATCAGAAGCTCTGTTCCTGAGTACCTGCACTGCGTAGCCTAACTGGTTTTACAACTCAAACTGTGTGAGAAAGAGACCAGTAAGAAACAACAAAAGACTGTTTATGTGTGTTCTGTTCATCTACAGTAACCTTTCCATTGGTTTAGAGAAAAGCCAAGTAATACTTATACTTCAAAACTAGAAAATCTTTGTAGTTACTAGTTACCATTAGTTCCCAAAAGATGTGACTAGTAAATAAGCAAAGATGAGAAAAAGAGACCAGGAATCAGATGTTATAAAGTAAGACAGAAATTTCACCAAAGGAGTCATTATTGCGGTAGTTAAACGAGGCTACAAATTAGGACCAATCTTAAATGTACAATGATACAATCTCTGTGATTTGATCACATGTCCTGTTGCACCTGGCTCTTTTGTGATTACTTTTCGCAAACTATATCCTGTTGGCATAAAAGTAAGTTTTTCCCTACATTTTATATTGGTAGTTTTTAAAATTGCACTCCACGATTTAGTTAGTAAAAAGTTGTTTGTTATTTGATGAATTTTTAATAAAACAGTGAGATTACACCATAATGAGTTCGCACAGTAAAAATGAGTTATGAGAGGGGAGTTTGAGTTCGAACATCTGATGTTGAACTTGCCAAAAGCTTCTTATCTAATTAAAAGCATGTTCTACCTCTAGATTTATCATGCTAACTTAAAGGAAATATATTTTGATTAAAAAGAACTATGCTTCAACCCAGGTCCGGCTCTGGGCTAAAGCCCATAAAGCAAGGGTTTGGGGCACCACGGTTTATTTACATTTTAGGGGCATAATTTACAGCGAAGCTTCTTCGGTGTAGTGGTTACGTACATCTTATTTCTCCTCTAGACATGGGTTCGAAGTCCTCTCTTGCTATTTTTTTGTTCGTCTTTAATAAAGGCAAATTGCCAATAACTAAAAGAGTTGATCGTCAGATTGATTGATTTACCTTTTCTAAATTATTTATTTCCTTATATTTCCTTTTATATATATATATATATATATATATATATATATATTAATGATAAAATACATAAATTACAATAGCTACCTATTTTGTTTACGCTAACGGTTGATTTTCTATCTTCCTTTTTAACAACATTCTTGTTTATTTTTCTCTGTCTATTAATCATACTCCACCTTCTCTGAATCTATGTAAGTTTTTTCTTCTTCTTTTGTTTTCCTTAACTCTTGATTGTGATTTACATGTTTTATGTTCCAGCATATGTAATCTATTGGTGTCTGTTATTACGTTCACCATCCAATAGTGTTTGAGTATTTGATATTTGATATCTTTTAAAAAAAAAAAAAAATTGAATATCCAAATTATATTATATTGTTAAAATAAAATAATAAAAATACATAAAAATAGTTGCAAAAAATAAATAAATTAATATTGTTAAGTCTTCAACAAAATACTAAACCCTATACCCTAAACCATAAACCCTAAACCCTAAACCCTAAACGTTAAACCTTAAACTTTGGATAAACTCTAAACCGTTAGAAAATCTTAAACCCTAAATCATACATTAAAAACTAAATTTTAATAACACTAAACCCTAAATCCTAATCACTAAACCCTTGGGTAAACCCTAAACCCTTTGGTAAACTCTGAACCCTTGGATAAATCATAAACTCTTGGGTTTAATTTTAAATATTTTTGATTTAGAGTTTATGATTTATCCAAGGGTTCAGGGTTTATCCAAGGGTTTAGTGATTAGGGTTTAGGGTTTAGTGTTATTAAGATTTAGTTTTTAATGTATGATTTAGGGTTTAAAATTTTCCAATGGTTTACGGTTTATTCAAGATTTAAGGTTTAGAATTTAAGGTATATGATTTAGTATTTTGCTAACGGTTTAACAATATTTATTTATTTATTTTTTGTAACTATTTTTATGTATTTTATTGTTTTATTTTAAAAATATAATCTTATTTGGAAATTCAATTTTGTTTCCTTTTTTAAAAGATATCAAATATCAAATACTCAAACACTATTGGTTGGTGAATTTAGAGGTTCACCCCCAAGAATTTCTCTATATCTTAAATCACGTTTTTCATATTATTCGTTTTTGAACTGTAGTCTGTAAAGAATGCTTCTAGGAAATAAAATAAGAAATCAATCAAATGGAGCTAAAAATAGGAAGAAAAAAGCCAGACAAGATGAAGTGATGAAATTTCAAGCTAATGATATGCTTAAGTATGTCCAAGAACTAACAGAAAAACTTGATTATTCGAAGTTGATGAATAATTTTGCAGAAAAAGCCCAAAAAGGTTATGTTTCATGAGAAATGTATTAATTTTTTTTTAATTATATGAGAACAAACTAAACTTAATAATGTTTTACATTATCTGATTATATATTCATGTTATGGAAAAAAATAGTTAGGGGCAGCATACTGAGAGTGTGCTTTAGGCGCCAAGGATGTCCGGACCGGCACTGCTTCCACCCTAGTATTTGTTGCCTTTCATTGACACTAGTTTCTGTTTAGTTATTATTGATCTTCCTGAGACCCCACCATTTTGTTGGTTCTTTGACGATTCGTTTGTTTTCTCTTCTTTTTTTACCTTTGTAGTGGCATATCGATACAAAAATAGTTCTAAACGCAGGCCCTGATAAGATCGTTAATGGAGTGCGGGTGCCGGCCGATGGAAGTCTGTGTGTAGACAGCGATGATTATTATTTTCCTTTATCACAAGGATATAATGTGTCCAATCTTCCCTTGCATAATTTCAAATGCGTATGTGATTTTTTCCAAGTCAAGTTCTTTTATGAGAAAATGTATTCTCAGCATTTTCTATGTAGTTTTCTCTTTTTGGAGTGATGTACTGTTTGTTATCCAAGAAATAAAAGGTGGTTTACACTTTACACATACCCGTGTTAATCGGTGCTTTATATATACCAATGCTGAAGCAAGTAGAGAATGTGTATGGAGAATAAATCAACACATCCGTTCAAGCAGTGGAATTGACGAAAATATAAAATCAACTATCTTATATGAAGATAATGCGGCATGTGTTGCTTAAACAAAAAAAAAGATATATCAAAAACAATGCAGCCAACCTCTTCACAAAATCACCTCATATTCTGTATATAGAAAACATGTTTATAATATTGGAATGCGTCATCAAAACGATCTATAAGATGAGATGACATAATATTCATTGGGTGGGGGAGCCTTATTATGATTTTTTCCTGCTGATATGATATAATGTTCATTTGAGGGGAAGCGTGCGTGTCTGTACTCTTTTTACCTTCTTAAGGTTTTTTCCTGCTCATATGACATAATGTTCATTTGATGCTCACTCTTTCTCAGGCCGGTTAGCCAAATACATATCTTTTACATACATTCCTCTGTTCCTGAGTACCTGCCCTGCGTAAACCGGTTTTACAACTAAGCTTGTGTGAGAAAGAGACGAGCAAGAAACAAGAAAAGATTGTTTATGTGTGTACTGTTGGTTTAGAGAAAAGCCAAGTAATACTTATATTGTCAAAACTGGAAAAATATTTTTAGTTACCACAAGATGTGACTAATATTAGATATATATAAATAAGATGAGTCAAGTAGACAGAAATTTCACCTCAAGCGTCAAGATCAGAAAGAGATTTGATGAAGCAATGCTTATCAGCGCCATAGATAGCAAAAATCTTCTACAGGATATTTACTCGCCATCACTGGATGAAGCAATCGAGAATCTCTCAACTCGAACTAGATAGAAAACACCAAGTAGTGCCACAGACTTCATCACCACTGAAAGTAGATGAATTTGCAAGACCAAATCCTAACCACTGTAACAATTAGAAGAGAGGACAAGCTTTTTCGCACCCCTCAGATGTTGCACGCGTCAACAACTCTTTGATAACGTCGGCTGATACAGTTATGTCACCATCTCTAAGACATAGCTTGCCATCATTCAACACAAGCCCGTCTCCTTGCATTTTCAAATACAATGCATCTATTTCACAATGCAGGCCATACTACACAAGCCTGACAACATTGTACTGTATGCTACAACATCAGGCTTCACTACTTTAACGCTGAGACTACAAAATAATCCCCAAGCGTCTTCCACCTTACCAGCCTTGCACATCCCGTGGATAATTGTAGTATATGTGACAATGTCTACTTCCATTTCACTCTTTTGCAAATCCTCAAACATCACCAACGCTTTCTCCACCTCCCCGTTGTCACAAAGCCCACCTAACAAAATGTTATAAGTCCATATATCAGGAGAATTCATCTGACTAAAAACCTCCTGAGCCATATCAACGTCCCCAGCTTCGAAAAAGCCTTGTATAAGAGTGTTGTAAGTGACTACTGCTAACCAATCCTCTTTCAGACATCTCTCGGACGAGTCTCATCCCATCCTCTACTCTCTTTGCCTTGCAAAGCCCATTTATAAGAGTATTATAACTCACCACATCTGGAGAACAACCTCTCCTCACCATCAAACCAAACATCTCGCTAGCCTCATCTACGCGATCTTGCATACAAAGCCCGTTGATCAACGAACTGTAAATGACAATATCAGGATCTATAGACATCCTTATCATCTCCTCGTATAGCTCCTTAGCTTCCAAAACCTTCCCATTCTTTACAAACGCATCGACTAACGCAGTAGAAGTAATCACATTAGGACTAATCTCCCTCTTGATAAAATGACTCAACAACCAGGCCGCATCACTCCATCTACCTAAATTACAAAGACCCTTCACCAAAGAAGTATAGGTAACATCATTAGGCCTAATCCCGTATATATTAATCCTGAAGCATTATAACATATTTTCGTAGTCACGTGTCATCACTAGGATGATTCTGAGAATCCTTAAAAAAAAAATAAGTTGATATGTTTACCAAAAACATGATTGTAAATTAACAAAAAGTATTGGTTTTGATTTATGTGCTTACTCAAATGTATATACTTTTATGTATACAAGTTATTTTTTAAATAGGTGGTTTCTAATATGTTATTTGATCTTGACAATCCTAGAAATATACTTCTTTAAATCGAAATAATTTTTAATATTGGAAAGATATATATATATATATATAATATTTCATTCAAATTAAATAATTTAGTCTTAATTTTTAATCCTAAAAAGGCTTTTAATGAAATATCATGACAAGATTCCAGTTACCTCCTTTTGAGTTTGTTCGAAGAATGAGAGATTTGCTAATTCGTCTAATTTTTGTTTTTCTCTAATACTCTATCTAGCTTTTATAATTGTAAGAAAGAGATTTGAGCTATTTATTATTAGTTTTCTGGTTCATTATTTGATAAATCACATAGTTCTTAGTTTATACATAGTTTACATATACTAGAATAGTAAAGTATTGTATATATTTTCTTATCGTTATACTCTTAAATAACCAAACCTCAAAAACGTAGGTTAATAAAATAAGTAATTTGTTATGTTGTTCTAGAATTAGATTGTTTTTAGACCAAAAAGGTGAATATATACTACAAAAGTATTTATATTTCGAGTCTGCACTTATATTCTATAACAGCTTGATATATTAGATCTGAACACTAATCTATGAACAGAGTTTGCCGGTGATTTTCTTCAAAAATTTGATTCTTAGATATGTATCTGGAGGGAACTAATTTTTACAGATGTTCATCTTTTTAGATTGACACTTATGTAATTCATTGAATTCATAGAAAAAGTTAAACTCATATTAATGAAACAGAAACGAAAACGAAAGCAAAATTTTATAGAAGTAGAAAATGAAATCACTTTTGGATAGTCATAGTAAACAAATCGAGAGCAAAAAACCTAATCATTTCATTTTACAATCGATGTTGCTTATCTGGTTTTGGGATTTGTGTCAGTTTCAAAATTTAATTTCTTTTTGTGCATATGGAATCATAAAAATAATTAAAATGAGTTGTAATACGGTAATTTTTTTAACAATAATGATAAATTTAAGAGACCAATATTTGTATTCGTTATTTTACGATCGATAAAGTTTATAGTTTTGCAAAATCTGAAAACCATTTAATGAATGAACATTAGTATAATACGTATGGCTAAGATCAACAAGTCAACGACGAAAATACGAAGCCAACTATCTTATAGGTAGATAATGCGGCATGCACTATTCAATCGAAATATTACAAGTGAATGTCAATTATTATTAGCAAAGAACAAACGATAATGGTTTTTTTTTAATCGAGAATACACCGTGACTTGTCCTAAGGATTTTTGTTACGACTTCATGGCCTTCTAATTAATGCACATAGAGAGACATCTTGAGGAGCTTAGTGATGCTCATTCTTCTTCATGTCGGTTAGCCAAATACGTCTGTTTTACATACATCCCGCAGAACTCCTAAGATTCCTTCTTCAAAAAGGTCGCTTCGCTCTTCACTGTGTGTGCTCTCTTCTCTCACTGCGAATGATGCCAAAAAGAGTTCAGCTCGTAAGCGGAGTCTCATTGGCCGTGAATCAGAAGCTCTGTTTCTGAGTACCTGCACTGCGTAGCCAAACCGGTTTTACAACTCAAACTGTGTGAGAAAGAGACCAGTAAGAAACAACAAAAGACTGTTTATGTGTGTTCTGTTCATCTACAGTAACCTTTCCATTGGTTTAGAGAAAAGCCAAGTAATACTTATACTTCAAAACTAGAAAATCTTTGTAGTTACTAGTTACCATTAGTTCCCAAAAGATGTGACTAGTAAATAAGCAAAGATGAGAAAAAGAGACCAGGAATCAGATGTTATAAAGTAAGACAGAAATTTCACCTCAAGCGCGAAGATCAGAAGGAGACTGATTTAACAAACTTATCAGGGCCATAGATAGCAAAACCCTTCATATACATATTCTCTAATTGGGAGTTGAGGGAAGCGTGCCAGTGATTCCATCACTGCTGAAAGTAGATGAATTTGCAAGACCAAATCCTAACCACTGTAAACAATTACAAGAGAGAAACAGCTTTTTCACACCCCTCAGATGTTACACGCGTCAGCATTTCTTTGATAAACTCCGCTGATACAGTTATGTTACCACCATCTCTAATACATAGCGTGCCATCATTCAACACAAGCCCGTCCCCTTGCATTTTCAAATACAATGCATCTATTTCAAAATGCAGGCCTTTACTACACAACCCTGACATCATTGTACTGTATGCTACAACATCAGGCTTCACTCCTTTGACGCTGAGACTACAAAACAAACCCCAAGCGTCTTCGACCTTACCAGCCTTGCACATCCCATTGATAACGGTAGTATATGTGACAATGTCTAGTTCCATTTCACTCTTTTGCAAATCTTCAAACATCACCAACGCTTTCTCCACCTCCCCGTTGTCACAAAGCCCACCTAACAAAATGTTATAAGTCCATATATCAGGAGAATCCATCTGACTGAAAACCTCCTGAGCCATATCAACGTCCCCCGCTTCGAAAAAGCCTTGTATAAGAGTGTTGTAAGTGACAGTACTGCTAACCAATCCTCTTTCAGACATCTCCCGGAAGAGTCTCATCCCATCCTCTACTCTCTTCGCCTTACAAAACCCATTAATAAGAGTATTATAACTCACCACATCAGGGAAACAACCTCTGCTTACCATCAAATCAAACATCTCGCTAGCCTCATCCACACGATCCTGCATACAGAGCCCGTTGATCAACGAACTGTAAGTGACAATATCAGGATATATAGACATCCTTATCATCTCCTCGTAAAGCTCCTTAGCCTCCAAAACCTTCCCGTTCTTCACAAACGCATCGACCAACGCGCTGTAAGTAATCACATTAGGACTGATCTCTCTCTTGATCATATCACTCATCAACCCCGCCGCATCGCTCCATCTACCTAAGTTACAAAGACCCTTCACCAGAGAAGTATAGGTAACAACATTAGGCCTAACACTAACACCTTCCCTTTCAATCCCATTGAAGAAACTCAAAGCTTCATCAGCTCGTTTAGTCTTACACATACTATCAATAATCGTGTTGTAAGCAACAATGTCAACTCCATACCCTAACTCAACCATCTTTTTAACAAAGGACACAGCTTCAGAGACTCTGTTTCTGAGACAGAACCCGTTAACAAGAGACCCAAGGGTGACCTTATCCGGCTCAAACCCGAGTTTCAGCATCTTCCCAAGAAGAGAGAGAGCGAGAGAGACTTGATAACAGCTGCAGAAACAGTTGATCAGGACATTGAACGTGTAGAGATCGTTTCGAATCCTTAAAGTTTCCATCTTTTTGCTTAAGGAGATGACGACGTCGTATCGCTTTAGCTTTACAAGGGAGGTTAAGAGTTTGGTGAAGGAGATGATAGATGGGTAGGGACGAGATTTGACCATTTTGTTGAATAATTCGATTGCGTCGTTTGGGTTTCTGCTCAGTCTCTCTCGGAGATTGATTGCGCTAGAGGAAGCTCGTGCCCAGCGATGGTAGAAGCTTGAAGAAGGAAGATGAGTTCTGGGTTTAGCTTTTTGTGGAAGATTACTACAGTGGAGCAATCTCTTCGCCGTCGTCGCAAGCCATCTCTGCATCGTTTTGCGATTTTTTTTACCTTCGTCTCTGTTTCGGGATTTTAACCGGCAATTTGAGAAACAGAAACCGGTTTACATATTTTAATGTTGAACCGAATACTGTCGAATCCAATCGACAGTAATCTCGGTCCGGTTCATTTTCAGTTTATTACCGACTCCCTGTTTGAGAACTCGCCAGGTGCAACGCGCGAGGCCGAGTAGGGCCTAGCGTCCGAATCTATTAATCTGAGATTATACAGAGATTAATGGGGAAATAATTTTACAGTTTTTATGTTCATTTTGGGTATATATATTAACAATGTGTACATAAAATGTTGTTGTCTTTTAGTCTAGTGGTTAAATAGCTTATGTTTAATACTACTCAATCTGAGTCTGACGTAGCTTAGACTCTTTTTGTCAATTTTTTTAGTTTTTAGGTTAAATAAATTATCATATGACCAAGTTAACTTTTTCTTCAACCTTTCCATTAAGTACTCCGTAACTTCCACCGCTTTTCATTTTTTTTTTTTGCGATTTCAATGATTTGTTTTGTTATTCTTGTAAGTTATAATCAAAATACATTAAATCTAAGACACATATATGATTCTAAACCTAAAATCTACAAAATAAATCAGTTTTTTTTATATTCCGATTTTTTGGCCGAGTAACACCAATTCGCCACGGCTCTACTCTGCTTCACGTGTATCCGACGATTAATCGTCCGCCCAGCCCGTGTTTTAGAACAGGGTTACTGAGAGTGAAATTTAATTTGTGGTTTGTAATCTCGGTTCGGTTCAAGATTCTGTTCAGTATTCGTCTGAAACCTCTGGTCTAAGGAAAGACAAATGGCACAAGGCTGTCATGAAACCTTAGCTGCGAGTCCGGTAAGTTGCATAGATGAGAGATGACGTGGAAAATATCTAAAACCTGATTGGTTGATTTTATAAAGAAGAGATCCACTCTCTTTTCAGCCCGCCACGTCATCAAATAGGGTAACCACAGATCGACATGTGTCCCCTCAATCAAAACACTGCATTTCATTAACAGTTGTGGCTAATATTAGTGTACTTCATAAATCTTTATGATTACACAGCATATGGAGCCCAAAACCACTAAACGTGTATCGTCTTCTTCAGCTTCACAAAGAGTTTAGGGTTCATCCTCCTTTTCCGTTGCGGACATCAACAATGGAGTTTCTGATTAATCGAGTGCCTAAAATCGATTATAAGAATCTCGTCGTGTGTTTTCCATCGCGTCGTTCAGTCTTCTGTCAAATGGTTTGGAGTTACAAATGCATAGCCTTTATGGCCTTCTTAAATCACTTGACCCAATGCATCCACTATCTTTCATTCAATGTAAATCACCGGAGAGCGTCGCCGGTGTTGTCTTCTTCCGTCTAAGATGGCAAAACCCAGATCTTTGATTGCCGTTAAAACCCCTGGTATGACCATCCAATCGTACCGAAAAAGAATATTATTTTCTAATACTGATCTTTTTATATGTTTTTCAAGAGTTATTAGATACAGAGGATTTGAACATATTATAGTTGGATTCATCATGTGTTGCAGGCTGCAGCCACAACTGTTTGGATTCATTATGTGTTGCAGCCACATATGTGAGAGCACTAAAGTAAGCTCTTCAAGAAATTTTCAATCTTCTAAAGGGTAAGAAATCACAACATTTTTTTGGCAAGTTTATGAAATTTTGAAAGTGATCACCAGTATCACTAACTTTTACAATCCACCTTGGTTCAAGGTTCTACTGGGGCTCATACTCAAAACTTTGAAGCACCTGCTGAAGTAAGTTCCTTCTATGAGCTAAGCGTATTCAATGTCACAAGAAGTAACATCCACTTCAAACTCACTGAATCACCAGTTTCCATTCGCATCAACGGCCATACCAACCTTGTGGAGTCTCTGTGGATAACTGCTTTTATTCTACGAAAGTTCAGGTTTCAGAAATATGAGCAGCTCATATATTTATTTATTACAAACGTGAATTTTCCGTATTATTCTGATAGATTTTCGATACCGTGAAGTGTAACACTCAAATGCAAGTACAATAGATTGTATCTCTCTCTCTCACAAAGTTCTCAACAATTGTAAACTCACACCTCAAGATCTCATCACGATCTTGAGCTCAGACTCATGGCGTCTAAGGATTTACAACAATCAAGCATAAAGAGAAAAGCAACCCCACTTGCTTAGTTAACTATGATCATTCTTCATTCTTCAAACGGCAAACCCTCTGCTTCCTCCCGAGTGTTTGATTTCCCTCCAAATGATTTGAAACCCGCCACCTCAGCCTCAGTCTTTAACTTCTTTCTAAAATAAGCACTTTGATACTTATCAATACTCTCCCCTTTGAAATTAAGCTTGTCCTCAAGCTTAAAGTAAGGAAACTACTCCACAAAATCCACATACAACATCCAATAATTCTCATGTGTAGGAAAACCCTTCCACTGGACCAACAACTCCAGGTGACCTTCCTTATCATAACGCTTCGAAACCACCTCCTCAGGCACGATCACATCATTCAACTCCTCCAAGCTCTCCAACGGTAAAGGATTAACCGTAGCACAAGTTCCCAAGGCAAGTTTCAACTGGGAAACGTGAAAGACAGGGTGTATACGAGACGAGACTGGAAGTTGCAGCTTATACGATGTCTTGCCAACCTTCGCAACAACAGGAAAAGGACCAAAGAATTTTGCTGCAAGCTTTTGACACACCCTCTTCGCAACCGACTGTTGGTGATACGGCTTTAACTTCAAATACACCAAATTACCCACCTCAAACTCCACATCCCTCCTATGACCATACGCTGTGCGTTCCATCAACTCTTGAGCACGCAACAAGTTCAACTTAATTTGCTCCAACATCTTATCTCTTTCACGCAATGAAGCCTCCAACTCAAAGTTCTTCGTCGACCCTTCCTCAAAACGTAACAAAGTAGGAGGTTCACGACCATACAGCATAGAAAATGGAGAAGCCTTCAACGACGAATGGAAAGAGGTATTGTACCACAGCTTTGCCCAAACCAAAAACTTAAACCAAGTGTGCGGGTGAGCTGAAGCAAAACATCTCAAATATGTCTCTAAACAGCGATTAAGCACCTCTGACTGGCCATCGGTTTGAGGGTGAAATGATGTACTGAACTTGAGTTTAGTCCCTGCTAGCTTAAACGTCTCAGTCCAGAAAGCACTCAGAAAAATTCGGTCTCGATCCGAAACAATACTCTTAGGATATCCGTGTAAACGCACCACCTCAGTAACAAATTTTGACGCGACATCCACCGTAGAGAAAGGGTGTTTCAACCCAATAAAATGCCCATACTTGCTCAAGCGATCCATTACCACCAAAATCACATTAAACCCTTGCGAAGTTGGCAAACCTTCGATGAAATCCATTGTAACATCCTCCCAAACCCGTGACGGTACTGGTAATGGTTGTAACAAACCAGCCGGTGAGAGCGTTGAATATTTATGTGTCTGACAAACACTATACTCAGAAACATATTGCTGGACTGTCTTAGCCATCCCTTCCCAATAAAAACTCTGCTGCACCCGCTTCAAAGTCTTAAGAACTCCCGAATGTCCACCCAGCTTACTATCATGAAACTCCGCCAAGATGAGAGGAATAAAGCGCGAAGTTTTGGTCAGCAACAAACGCCTCTTATACCAAACTCTTCCCTCCAACACTCTCTATAATTCAGATTAGAAGTAGAACCATCCAAAATACTATGTTTCAAACTCTCCATTCCCTTATCCTGCTCCAACTCTCGATATATATCTTGCAACTGCAACACCGAAGGAATAGTCAAAACCAACAAAGAACTCCCTACTGAACCTTCACACGACTCCATACTCCGCGACAATCCATCAGCAGCCTTATTTTCACATCCAGGTTTGTAAAAGATATCAAAGTCATAACCCAACAAACGTGTAAGCCAGCGTTGATACTCCATATTCACTTCCTTCTGTTCCAAAAGATACTTCAAGCTTCTCTGATCAGTATGCACCACAAATTTCCTACCCACCAAATAATGTTTCCACTTATGTACCGCCATCACTACTGGCATTAACTCCCTCTCATAAGCAGGTTTAAGCATCGCCCTTGGAGTTAAAGCATAACTAAAATATGCAATAGGATTCTTATCTTGCATAAGCACTGCTCCCAAACCAAATCCAGAAGCATCAGTCTCAATAATAAATGGCGTGGTGAAATCCGGTAAAGCCAAAACAGGAGCAGATATCATAGCTGTTTTAAGCTTCTCAAACGCCTGCTCTGCCTCTAAAGACCACTCAAACTTATCCTTCTTCAACAAGTTAGTCAATGGTTTCGCCAACAACCCATAATACCACACAAATCTTCGATAATATCCTGTCAATCCAAGGAACCCACGCAACTGTTTAACAGACCTCGGTATTGGCCACTTTCTCATAGCTTCAGTCTTCGTTAACTCAGTGGCCACTCCATTCGCAGAGATAATGTGTCCCAAATATTCCACTTGTTGCACCCCAAAGACACATTTCTTCTTATTAGCCAATAAATAGTTGTCCTGAAAAACCTTCATCACAGCCTCCAAATGTTGAACATGCTCCTGAATCGATTTACTAAACACCAAGACATCATCAAAAACACCAAAACGAACTTGCGCAAGAACGGCTTGAACAATCTATTCATCAAGGCCTGAAACGTGGTTGGAGCATTAGTCAAGCCGAAAGGCATAACTAAAACCTCATAACGACCCTCCAAAGTTCGAAAAGCTGTTTTTGGAATATCCTTCACCACCATTCTAATCTGATGAGAGCCAGACCGCAGATCGAGCTTCGAAAATATCACAAAACCATGCAACTCATCCAACAACTAATCAATAACGGGAATGGGAAATTTATTAGGCACTGTGACACGATTTAAAGCACGATAATCCACACAAAAGCGGTGGCTATTGTCTTTTTTCTTCACCAATAAAACCGGACTAAAGAAAGGGCTGTTACTCGGCCTTATGATGCCCGCTTCTAACATCTCTTTAACCATCTTCTCCATCACCAGTTTGGTTGTATGTGGGTAACGGTAAGGACGAACAGAAACCGTTGAGACACCCGGAAGTAGCTCAATCGAATGTTTTGTGCCTCGAAATGGAGGAAGTTGTGTTGGAAGAGCAAACACCGAAGCAAATGCCTCCAAAACTCGAGCCACTTCTGAAGGAACTTCTGGGACAGTTGATGAAGCTTCTGCGCTTGCACCCATACCTCACCATCCAGTGAAGCAAGTGAAGAAAATGGAGACGGTGGCCTGAATACAGGAGGAGTACAATCCCCACACAATGTAACTCTCTTCCCTTCGTAGACAAATGAAAGTTCATGTTCCTTCCAGTCCACTTCACATTTGCCAAGAGTTTCAAGCCACTGAATGCCAAGAACACCATCAACTGATCCAAGTTCAAGAGAGATGAAATTCGATGTAAAATCAGTGGAGTTAAGCTGAAAAGGCACGTTTTAACATACTCCCAAGCCTTTCGCGATAACTCCATAGCCAAGTAATACATCAAGAATGCTATCAGTAAAAACTTTCAGTCGCAGTCTCTTCACAATATCAAGGGAAATGAAATTGTGGGATGCTCCACTATCGAGCAGTAAAATCATCTCATCATTGTCAATCTTGCCGCTAAGCTTTGTTGTTTTAGGAGAACTGATTCCCATATACGCATTAAACGACAATGTCTTCAACTCCAGTATCACCACTCCTACTGTTGGTGCTATCTCTTCTTCATCCTCCATTAACACCTCCAATTCCATTCCATTAATAACTGTCATCGCCCGCAACTCCCTGTTTGGACAAACCGCCGCATGAGCTCGAGACCACTTAGCTCCACACTTAAAACAAATTCTTTCCCTTCTCATATTGTCCAATTCCGCATCAGAATACTTCTGTCGAGGACGTTGAGCTCCTCTACTACTGCCCACTGTCTCTCGATTCTGTTTCACATCCACCACGACATTCTTCTGTTTCTCTTGATTACTCTCTCCATTATTATAACTCGTAAAAGCTTTAGCCACCGGTTTCTGCCAAGCACGCGAACCTTGTGTTGATGTACTCTTAGTCTCACCCACTACCTTGGAAAAAACACTGGTTTCCATTCTCAACACCGCAGCAATGTAGTTGGCCAAACCTTTAGGATCCTTCATACGAATTACTTCCTTCATTTCCAGCGAAAGACCATTATAAAAGATTCTCTCCAAGTGATGATCTTCTAATCCTGGAACTTGCGGTGATAAATCCTCAAATTATGAAACATAATCTGCTACAGACCCCGTCTGACGTATATCAAACAATCTTGTTTCAGGTTCAACATCAATTGACTCAGAGAAACGCAGCACCAATCCCTGTTTAAAATCAGTCCAATCACTAAAACCATCACGCTTCATCACCCACGAGAGCCATTTCTTCACCGCTCCTCGCACACATAAAGGAACCAAATCTAGTCTAGCTTCATCAGAGTAAAGCCCCAACGTGAAGAAATGTTTAATATCCACCAACCACTCATACGTTCTCGATCTATCACACGAAGGCATTTCCACTTTACGCAACATACTATCTCTTGTAGCTAGATTCAAATCCTCTGATCGATGACCTAACGATTCATCCCGATTTCGTTCGAAATTAGCTGATTGGACCTGAGAATGAAACGGCGACGACTCCGCTTGTTGCGTCGACTGAATCAACGGCATCTTCCCAACTGCCTTCGTTAAAGCATGAATCGATGCCGTGAGCTCTGAAACATCTTGTTGTAACGAATAAAGCGTCTCGTTCGTCGTCTCATGCGCATCCTTCAACCTCGTATAAGCTCCCCTTAGAAATTCAATTTTTCCCTTCGCCTTCTTCTCCCGATCATCATGTACCTCCGAGATCCTCGATTGCGCCGGCGAACCACTCGGCGACATCATCATCGCGTTGAATCAAACTTTTTACCGCACCAATGATAGATTTTCGATGCCGTGAAGTGTAACACTCAAATGTAATCGTATATAATTCCAAATGCAAGTACAATAGATTGTATCTCTCTCTCTCACAAATTTCTCAACAATTGTAAACTCACACCTCAAGATCTCATCACGATCTTGAGCTCAGACTCATGGCGTCTAAGGATTTACAACAATCAAGCATAAAGAGAAAAGCAACTCCACTTTCTTATTTAACTACGATCATTCTTCATTCTTCAAACGGCAAACCCTCTGCTTCCTCCCGAGTGTTTGATTTCCCTCCAAATGATTTGAAACTCGCCACCTCAGCCTCAGTCTTTAACTTATTTCTAAAATAAGCCCTTTGATACTTATCATATTCATGGTGACGGAGGAAAGCTTCTAGCAAATCAAATTCTTATTCTTGAAACATTTCAAACATATGTTCTTCTCGGCCACTAGACTTGGTAAGGATTTAATTTATGATATTTTCCTGCCCATGATTCCTATGCTGCAACATGATCTGATGTTTCATTCGTAAGACACTTGGAGAATACATAGTCAATGGAAGATGCAAGGTTATTCAAATACAAAGTAACACTTTGTGGAAGATGGAAGTCTTTTACTTTTCTCTTCTATGCTATCTTTATATCCATATTAAGATGCTAAAAGAACTGATTTTTCCTTTTTTTCTATGAGCTGGTGCGTACGGTAACAGAAGAGACTTCACAGAAGCAACAATACACATCAACAGACCCGACAGAGAAGGGCATCTCTTCTTACCTTTATAAAGAAAAATTGACTCTTTAATCTAATTGTTGTGTACATAAATAAGTAAACTAAAAGCTCATGTTTATTCTTTTGTACAGATATGAAGATAAAGGAAAAAAAAAGTATCAATGGATTGAAGAAACAAATGTATAAGACTGCAAATAATATATGATTTGTGTTCTAATTTTTTTTGTTTTACTTATTTGACTAATTAAGATAAAAAAACACTGAATAATGTTTTAATAAATTATATATAGATGAACTATTTTTAATGGAAGGATAAATATATATTATCCAATAGTCCACCAAGTAAACAAAAAAAGAAACAGATGTCAAAAAAGAAAAGAAAAGAAGAAGCAAACATGCAAGTATATAACTATGCATAACTACTTTGAATAACTTATGTCAAAACAATTAACATATTCAACCAAACCCAGCAATTGATAAACGCAGATTATTTAAGTGCAACGAGCATCACAACCTCAGGAGAAAGATGGTATATAAGTAAAACCTCCGAGGACATGTAGTTTTGTATTAACAAATTACCCACCAACTTAAACAACACAAATAATTCAGTCTCAACACAATCAAACAAATGATTCTGCTAATAATTAATACATAACCAAAATAGATTTAAAAAGATAGTTTAAAAAAGATATAAAACAATTAATTAAAACTTAATGATGCTACAGAATATAAATTGAGTTTAATGAAAAGTTTAACAAAGAGATAATAGTTTAGTATAAATTACACATTATTTAAACATATTCAAAATAAGTAGAGAAGTCTATAGGATTGGAAATGAGAAAAATAACAATAAAATAATAGAAATAACACTTAATGGTTAATACATAATCAAAATATACATTTTTCTAAAAAGTAACAATATTTCATGAATCAAACATAAAATCATGCATATTACTATCATTAAAGAATCAACACACTCCTGAATAAAGAAAAATGGCACCACACACATGAACTTTGAAATTAAAATGAATAGTTAAAAAATCGAGATGAGTGCCATTATACACACCTCTACAAAGAACACATCAGCACATAATGATAATTGATGACATAAAAGAAATCAAACAAAATCAAGTAATTACACTATACAAATTTTAAAAAAAAATATCATTCATAGAATCACAATTATATTATAATATTATACGATTTAGTCAATCACAACTTCAGCTCTAAATATCACAGCACCGTATATGAGGAAAAATCACACGTAAATAAAACATATAACCAACCCTTTGAATCTAAAACAAATGGCAATTGAAATTAAATCAAAATCAGCTGATATAAGAGAATATTATTTCATTTGTGTATGTTTTATAGGTATTATATTCATCCTAATGAGAAAATAAATTATTATTATTTATGTCTCGATTTTAAAGAATCCCTATTGTCTAATTCGCAGGTGTTAGTTAGAATGCTGCAAACTAAGCACTCACCAAGGAGATTAACGACATTTTCTATGATATTTAACATTTCAGCAGCTTCTTTAAAGCTTGCTCTTTCTATAATATTCATAGATTATGTAATGCAGAGGCTGATGCAGTGGCAAATTCAACGTTCTTATCTCTAAACTTGCCTTTCTTTTCTCGGGTAAACTTGCTTTTAGTTTAATGAATCGTAGTTCGACCAGAAAAATGTGATCATGTATAGTAATATTTGCTTGGTCTTTACCACATTATAGCTTCATTATAACAAAAGCAATCCACATTTAACTTTTGAATGAATCCGAAAAAATTAAATGAAATGTGTCTATCCAATATACATATCTCTCTTTCTAAAATTGCGAAGCCCTATATCTAATTATTACAAGTATACATATCTCTCTTTGTAAAATGTAGGACTACTATATCTAATTATTACAAATTACTAGGTTGTTTTCCGCGCTACGCGCGGTTAGTTAATTTAACAATATTGCAATTAGTTTTGTTATGTGAATATAATATATTGCAGAATTATCATATTGAAAAATGCTCTACTTTTTCCTGATTGAATGTTGTATATAGTTTTAAACATTTTTGTAATAAAATCCTTTCTATTAATTTGCCAAATTACCAAAACTGAGTTTAGAATACAAAAACAGTTCGGATGGTGCCAAAAATTGTTCTTAGTTGTGTTTCCTCTATTGTTATCTTCCGAGCTGAGCTGTAGACAAAAGATGTAGCTCTTACTCATGTACTGATACTTTTATTTTTTTTAAGTTGTTGATGATTTTTCTTATTTTGTCAAAGTAAAATGTGTAGTCTATGGTAAAAAAAAGAAATATTTTTCTTGTAATAAAAGTTATTAAATAATATATATAAGTTAAATTTGTATTTATTTTACCTTTATCAACTCTATTAAAATAAGAGTACAAAATTAGATTACCTTTAATTTTCCAATATATTTACACTTTGGTGCCATTGATGTATTAACCAAAGCTATATTTATGGATCATTTGCAAGTCCTTAGTTGTATCAGCTGATCCAGTTCACTACGAAGAACTTGATTAAACTGAAATCCACTCACACCATCCTATTATTATTATTGTACTTGATTTAATAAAACTGTATTAAATTACTTTTAGAAAATCTCTATATTATATATATGCTGCCTTTATATGGCAATGTGATGGGGTTTCACTGCAGAACTTGACAGACTGAAAGCCAGGCAAGAGCTCCCTCAGAAACAACATTTGAGTCTTGTAATCAAAATTCGTTTTCACATTTTTATCATACAGATAAAGTTTTGCCAATCGTCTTGAAATATTTACTATACCTCAGATCATCATCATCTTTATCCAAGACACACGGTTAAAGAGATTATCAATAATTTCAAATCTATGTGATTGTGTACACACATAGATTGTGAGCGTCAATCCTCTCAAGCTCACAACCTATGTGTTAGCCACATAAATTTCAAAAGAAAACCAAACTTCCCAAGAAGCGTACATGAAGCTACAACACAAGTAAGAAATTTTAAGAAAAACAGTTCGGATGGTGCCAAAAATTGTTCTTAGTTGTGTTTCCTCTATTGTTATCTTCCGAGCTGAGCTGTAGACAAAAGATGTAGCTCTTACTCATGTACTGATACTTTTATTTTTTTTAAGTTGTTGATGATTTTTCTTATTTTGTCAAAGTAAAATGTGTAGTCTATGGTAAAAAAAAAAGAAATATTATTCTTGTAAATAAAAGTTATTAGATAATATATATAAGTTAAATTTTTATTTATTTTACCTTTATCAACTCTATTAAAATAAGAGTACAAAATTAGATTACCTTCAATTTTCCAATATATTTACACTTTGGTGCCATTGATGTATTAACCAAAGCTATATTTATGGATCATTTGCAAGTCCTTAGTTGTATCAGCTGATTCAGTTCACTACGAAGAACTTGATTAAACTGAAATCCACTCACACTATCCTATTATTATTATTGTACTTGATTTAACAAAACTGTATTAAATTGCTTTTAGAAAATCTCTATATTATATATATGCTGCCTTTATATGGCAATGTGATGGGGTTTCACTGCAGAACTTGACAGACTGAAAGCCAGGCAAGAGCTCCCTCAGAAACAGCATTTGAGTCTTGTAATCAAACTTCATTTTCACAGTTTTATCATACAGACAAAGTTTTGCCAATCGTCTTGAAATATTTACTATACCATTAGACATATTCATCCCAATTACCGAAGAGATTCCTCATCGCCACTTAATAGCTAGCACTGAATTCAATACACCAAGCTATACAAAAAATGTTTGAAACTTAAGAAAGTTATATCATAAATGACAAAAGTAAAAGTTGTAACTGATACTACTGAGTCAAAGAGATCATCATCACCTTGGCATTTATCTTGAGGAGAACATTAGTGAGATACTCATCATTTAATTTTACATACTTGGGAGGAGTAATGCACTGATTCACGGTTCCTTCATATCCAAAAGAGTTTATTTTCCAAAGACCTAAATCATTGAGAGATGTTAGTCATATCGTATGAGAAGTGGAAAAAAATATGTAATATATGTTTCAAGTGCTTAGTGTTACCATAAACATCAGAGTTTTCCCTATCTGAGAGTATACAAATAAGGAAAAAATTGAGGCACTCGGGGGTTTTTTATTCCATATCATTTTTCCAAAAAGGGTATGAATTGGAGGTTCTTTTTTTCAAGATAAAATGTTTTTTCATAACTATATAATATATATATATATATATATAAGTGATTTGATGTTGAAGTTCCTTATGGAACCAATTATAGAAAGAAAATTATCTTATTATTGAAGTTCCAACGCCCATTTTCAAGGAAATGGTCCACTCATTGCCTTCTTTCAGATGTTTTACAAATATAAAGATCATTGAGACAATAACATTAGTGACATCAAATGTTCCGTAATCAAAATGAAAATGACTATGGGAGAATCAAACCGGATCAAAAACGGCAGTCTCGTGCTGAGTATCCTGGTGTGCCTCCATGGATTGCCCACTTGGATTCGTAAATACCATGACTGGGATGAAGGGGAAGCAAGTTGAGATAGGATTCAACATGGAAAGATCAGATTGTGGATTAGATTAGGGTGAGGATCCGGGGATCCTTCTGGGAATCTTAATCCAATCCAAATTGCTAAGGATACAGAAAAATTTGCAGAAGAAGAAATAGATATTCTGATGGGATACGATGAGTTTTTGGTTAGGACGCAACGTCTTTAGGATTAATATGAAAACAAACGAATATAGAGTGATGGAAACTTAAAAGATACTTACAATTATCGATTTAGGTTTTATTTTCATATTTTGCTTTAAATGACATGGTTATAGAACAAATTGTGATTGGCTGATTTTTTATGCCTACGTGGACACCCTATATTTTGAGTATATTTGGCTTTTAGTATTGTAAGATTTCAAAATCAACAAATATAATACAAAATGTTACAAAATCCTCTAATATAAAATGTTAATACATTCTTACCCATATATCGGAATTTTATTTTATTTTAAAATAATTTTAGGAACAATGATGCCGGAGTGAAAGAAAATTAATGCATCTTCATATTTTAGACGAATATTTTATTTTTCAAGATAATAAAATTTATTAAATTTCACTAGAACATATACTAACGCCGGACTCCCATAGTAGATATTATATATATATATATATAAGAGTCTTTTATGATCTAATTAGAGTTGTGAGTAAATATGGAGCACCGAAAGAAGGCAAAAACAGACTACCTTCCTACCGACCTAACCACAGAGACACTATTACGGCTGCCTGAGAAATCTGTTGCAAGGTTTAGTTGCGTGTCGAAGCTTTGGTCATCAATCACTACCGATCCATCTTTCATCAGCTTGTTCGAAACTCGTTCCCCACGGCAGCGCCTTCTACTTTGTTTCCAAAAATATGCCAAGTTGTTTGTTTCCTCGATTCCACAGCATACTCAGAACTCGAACAGGTCATACTCTTCTTCTCTGTCATTTGATCATCATCATATAAGTTCCGAGCTAGCTCCTCATCTACCGAATCTGTCCATGGCTTGATCTGCTTTGAATCAGAAAAGCCCATAGTTTGGAATCCTAGCACAAGACAGTTCGTAACTTTACCAACTATACAAAAACCATGTAAGTCCTGGAAGTGCACAATATTGTTTTTAGGATATGATCCCATTGAAGGTAAACACAAAATAGTGTGCATTCCATTTAGAAAGACTTGTTATGTGTGCCGAGTTTTTACATTAGGATCAGTTCAAGAATCACGGAGAACAGTCAAGATTAACCATAAGCATCGTTCTAGCTGGGATACAGTTGGGCGATGCATTGACGGTGTGATATATTATCTAACTTTTCCTTGTCAGAACCTTGATTATATTGTAATGAGCTTTGATGTCAGATCTGAAAAGTTCGATATGATAAAACTACCATCGGGATTTGATGGAAATTTCCTGGTAACTTATAAGGGAAGGTTAGCTTGTTTTAATCGATATGACCATAGTAGATTCTGAATTCTGGAGGATGCACAGAAACACAAGTGGTCGAGTCAAAACTTTCTTTCACCTTTTGGTGATTGTGATGCGAGTATGGACACTGATTTGAACCTAACAGGTTTCACTCATGCTGGCGAGGTTATTTATGTACAAAAAAAGTGTAGGCATTTGTTTTATATTTTATTATATGATCCGTAAGAAACAGCTGGAGAAGATTTGAATTTAAAGGAATGGCAGGTGACAAATCCGTCAGTAATGGCCGCGTACGTAAGTATCGTCTCCATGCTTTCCCGAACCACATTGATAGTCAAATACCTTTGTAACAATTTGCTGCTGGTTTTCTTTTCCCTTTGGATGACTCTTATGCAACTTTATAATTTTCTTAATATATATTTTTTTCAGTCTTTACTTCGATTATATATGTCTTTCGTTACCAGTTCTTTGTAATTAAATGTATAAAACATGAATTGCACACACGGAAATACTATGCTTACAGCTTTTGAAGTTTAAAACATCAAGCTTTGGTTGCAATAACCAAATCCTTTTGGTCACCTAGCTACCTCATATTTGAATCTAACATGATAAGCATATAGCCCAAACATTTTCAAATTCTTCTGCCATTTTGTATCCCAACAACCAACACAAAATGTTATATCAGAGTTTGAAGCGTTCGTACCAGTTTATACTAAATGTTAACATATTTCCACTAACAGCTTTCAGAAAGTATATGTTGTTTACCAATCCGCAGGTGATAGCTTACATGTTACCTTTAAACTTAGGCCAAACCTGAAGATGCAAAGATCAAGTGGACGTTCTGATACATACGCAAATACAGCAACAAATGGAGCAGAGTCTACGACAATGAGTGCACATGCGGATGAACAAAACAAAGTGGAGATTGAGACTTGAAGAAAGGATTGCTGACCAAGTTAGAGTTAATGCGAAGACATCTTGGAGGGCAAGCATGAAGAGATGCATCTTGGAGAAGGAGATCTCACGATGGGAAGTTCCTTAAAGACTTTGTATAAGTTTTAGGGAACTTGCCATATTTGGGTAGTTAGTAAATATTGGGTAGATATAGGCCTGTTCAATATGGTAAAACCGAACCATACCGAACCGAACCGAACCGAAATAGATAATATGGTGTGGTTTTGGTATATACCATATAAACCGAATGGATATGATTTTATAAAAACCGTAGGATTTGGATATGGTTTGGTTTATAACCGATTAAACCAAATAAACCGAACAAAACCGATCAAAAGTAAAAAAATGTAAATATGTACATATTTTATAACGTCACATGAAAAATATATTTGTTATATAAGTTATTCTTTAGTTAATAATTATTACCATAATTTGAAAAACACTTAAAATATAATTAAATAACAATTCATCGTAACTGAGGCTTTTTATTTTCTTATTCTTCTTCTTTTAATCATTTTAGCATTGATTAAATTGAAGTAAAGGTTATAAATTTGATGGATAATAAGTAGAAAAAAAATTTCACAATTTTTTTCTTATTTATAAACGAACAAAGTTTCACCCGACGAAACATGACTTTGATGAACATTGAATATGGAAGAGTGGAACATTTTCTTTCATACTTCTCTTTTGTTTTTTATTTTTATTTTCAAAATTTCGAGCTTTGATTTTAATTCTAGATTTGATTATTTCATTTGAAGGTATAAAGCGTTTTTATTTTTTTGTTCTTTTATTTGAAAATATAATATATTTTTAATAAATGACTGCGATGACAATATGATTCTAAAATTTATATAATATGATCCCAAACTAAATAATTATGTTTTGGTATAAAGCCGAATAAACAGAAAACCGGCGGTATATAAACCGAACTGAACCGAAGTAAATATAGATTTAGAATGGTAGTTATATTTTACTAACCGAAATACCGAAAAACCGAAAAAACCGAACCGAAACCAAACCGATATCCGGATTGAACACCCCTAGGTAGATAGGTTAGGTTAACCGACTTGCCTATTGTGTATATATAGTCCATTACGACCTATGTATTAGGGTGGTCATTAGAATTTTATTCTTATCATAAGAGTGGGTTTCATAAACTTGTAAGCGAGTGAAAGCACTAAGGATTAAAGGGAGAGGTTTTAGAGGTCTTGTATTCGACGACGTGTGAGCAACAAGTCAAAGGTGTCTTGATCTTGTTGAGGTTCTGTTTAAAGAGAGACTTGTAAGTTCACTTTAAAAGAATACTAGTAATACACATATCTTTGTAGAGATATTCTCCGGTGCACCGTTTGCTTTACATTTGTGCCGTAGTTCTTACATTTACGAAACCACCTGGTTACGAGTATGGAGAAGAGAAGCTTTAAAACTTAGGCCAAACCAAATGCTCATTGTGTTATGAATAGAGAATCCTAGATATAATTGTTCCCAAGACTTTACTTATTTTTTAAGTTAGACTTTATCTCCAAATTATTGTATTCATATACAAAGGAATCATTACTTATAGATTAAAACACAACGATGCATTTTTCTATTCTTCTTAATTTTTATTTTTTTACTGTTATAGACATAAAAAAAAGTCAATGGTATACGATGGTTTCCCTTGGACCGGGAGTCCGGGACTGTTGTGTGTCAATCCCAAAGAGCACGCCCAAATCATGATGTTCTTTCACAAAATTAAAATGAAATGAATTTAATAATCAGTGATTTTTATGCAATATTAATCGTATGTATTGGTTATTTAGGAAAATATAGTCTGTTGTTCTTTTCACACAAACATATTATCAAAAATAAAGTATAATTAATATTCACAACAAAAGAGATGAACTTGTATAATTTATTCATGAAAATAAAACTCGTAATACATAATATGTCTCTCCTAGCTAACTGCAAATGCAAATATATGTGATGGTCGAAAAACTCAAATTCGGTATATTAAATCTTACATATATAGTTTGAGGTTAGAATCCAAACACATGTATAAATTGCCCTGAAAAATGGTCAAAAGTATTACTTATATGATATGTGATCTTCCAAATTATGTTTAAGATATTGTCTTTTCTAATAGCTAATGACTTCGAGGAAAAAATGATGTTACCTTTTATATATTGTCTTGTCTGCCTCCCTTGAATTAAACATTATAATTAAAAATTCCTTATGACAAAGCATGCTTTTCTTTTGTTTGTTTTTTTTTTTGGACAAAGCATGATTTTGTTATTTTCCTTTTTCGGCGGCTTGTATCCCTCTCTCTATATGTATTATGTATATTCTCGATCCAACGTGTCATAAGCACAGAAAAATTTACAACTACATTGTTGGTTCTTTAAGCCATGCATCTTTTATCTTTCACACTCATTTACATACATAATATTATCTGGGTTTCGCTCTCTCAAGCTTCTTGCAAGTTGTTTCTCATCAACAACAATTGAAATGTGGTAAGTCGTCCATCCAAATTAAACTCAGTTGGTAAATTAGTTATATGAATATTTTGGGTATATTTATAAAAATGTGTAAGTCAATTCAAATTAAACTCAGTGTGGTTTATATATATTTCATAAGTTAAAAATGCATATCTCAAATACGTTCTTGTGCGCTTATTATTTTCTTTTCCAGTTAAGGAAATGTGTTGGCAGTGTCGAATAAATTGAAAGACTTAATTATCTCTTTGATTTGGCTTTGTAATGCACATGTAACTAGTAATCCAATTGTGAATAGATAAGAGTATCAAAAATTTTATAATATTCTTTTTGGATTCACATCATTATTTTTAAAGAAAATTTAGAAACGGATAATATTTTATGTGACTAAACCAAACGAAACAAAAAAATATGAGAGACATGAATCGAGTATACATCAAGGTATCAATAAACAAACTAGAAGTATAAATTCTTATTAAAACGATATATATATATATATATATAAACTCTATAAATTAATAAACACGATAAATTAATAAATTTATCGTGCTTTAAGTTGGACCGGTGTAAAATATAACATAATTCGATAAAATAATAAGATAATATTATTTAAAAAACTCTTACGTAAATATATGGTCCTATTATATAAACATAGATAAAGCATTTTGTTGTTTTTCTTTCTTAAAAAATGAATTTCATATCTAATTTTATTTATTTTATTTTTCATTTTTATTTAAATTTGTAAAGTTTAGACATTATATAATATCGTGAATAAAATATTCTTTTCATTTTTCTAAACTAAAAATATTTAAAAATATATAAATCTAAAAAATCTCTTTAAAGTAATAACTCTATAAATTGATAAATTATTATAGTCTCAATTTTATTAAGAGAAAATTGGAAAAATATGACACTTTGAATTTTTATTTGTCACAATAGAACTTCTGATATTTTGGGCAATTCTGGACAATTTTTACCATTCTTTTATGGTTAAAATAGCAAACTAAATTTTAAAAATGTTAAAAAATATGAAAACTATTGGAAACATAAGTATGACAATATATATGTTTAAAATTTTTTTTTTTTAAGTGGAATCCTATTTTATTTTATCTTCTACCTACAGTTAGAATACTCATTCTGGTCATCTACTTAGTTTAGAAATCAGATACTAAGTTTTATACATAGATATATCTTGGGTATACATTGTAAACTAGCTTTTCTTATATATTCTAACCAAGCTATATTTCGAAACGTTATAATAAAGAAAGATGTCTTCAGTATATCTTGATAACGATATATAGCTACAACTCAATAATATATCTTATCTAGTGTATGTGCCATAACATGTTCTTCCTTTTACCTTATGTGACGCCTAAAGGAATAATAAGTTTCTCACCTACTCTAATGTATTCTGCGTAAGGTAATATACATATTCTAGGCAAATCCGAAAAATATGGAAACTTCCATCAATACTATTAAATGGAGAGGAGTCCTAAAAAAATCTACTTAAAAAAAGTTGGTGCACCCTTTCATTTAACGAATACATTTGGTCTTACCTAACTATAACTATACATGATGATTTTATTTATTAATCATTATAGTGGACCAAAGTTTTTGTTTAACTAAAGCCCAGTCGTGATGTTCATTTTCTTGGGATAATCTATTGTTTTAGCAATTTATTTTATTGGTCCATGTCTAAAAGCTATAATAATATCGTTATAAAATACAAAATCTGAAATATAAATTTATAAAACTTTAATTTTAAACAAAAAAAATTCTTCTTCGATTTAAAATGACTTTATAACATGATAATGTACAACAAAACTAAAATACAAATTCATATTAAACACTGTTTAAATATCATCATACTTATATAAGGTCTTATGGAGTCAAACAATATCAGATCCCAGATTAATGATTGGTTTTGAGTTTTGAACGAGATTTATCAGGTTTTATGTATCAGGTTTTAACTAAATCTGGGCCGTAATATATACAAGTCACTGGATTTATTGGTTTGCCTACGAGTCTAGGTTGGGTACGTAAACACTTCTAAAACTCTTAAAAACCCTACAAATGTATATTATTTGATCAGCCCAAAATCCAACAAGCAAATCTTATGTTTTACCAGCTGAACAAATGTAACTTTTATAAAATGCACACAATACAAAAATGATGTTATGACATAAAAGTGTACATACAAAATTTCAAATAAACTAACCGATAAGTTAATATAATTTACACAAAAAGAAACGTTTTCTTCTCTAATATAATACAACTTTATAACTTGATAATGTACTTCAAAACCAAAACACTAATTCATTTAAAACATTTATATTAACTGGAAAAACCCGCGCTTTTGAAGCGCGGGTCAAAATCTAGTATTCGGTTAAAGATGTATTTTCCTAATTCTACACGAAATCTAATCTAAATCTCGTAGAATATATTATTTCCTAAGTCAAAAAATCATCAAATTTGTTCTTTCCTCCACTCGAACCCGAGTTATTCAAGAGAAAATTATACACACAAACCACTATACCACATATGATTCACGCTACTTTGATACGTATACTAGCTTATATACTAGAAAGTATAATAAAAAATTTAAAACTAATCATGGATTGCTCCACGATTAATTTCTGAGTTTTGTATATATTGTATTTTCATATAATAGAGTCAAAAGTGAACGTTTAAAGTTTAAGGCGAAATCATAAAGATATTTCCGTAAATTTAAAAGTACTGGGGTGAACATTAAAGATATTTCCCTGAACCAAGAGTTTTGGGGTGAAATCGAGGTCTAATTTTCAAAAAATAAAATTTTAGGGGAAAAAATAAGAAAGGAACTAATCTCAGGGGCCAAGTGTGCGATATATTAAAATTTAGCCATGTCTGTTTCGTGGTTTGGAACGTTCGATGTGGAAGACAAATGCTCGATCCATCTGGCTTGGTCCAAACGACGAACTGAACATCCGAGAGAACCAATCGAGCGATGCGTGAAGGTGTGGCCTGCTCGATTCAATGCTCTCGGGCTGTGACTGCTTGAACGGAGAAGACGAGCCCGTGCAGCGGCGGAGATGACACGGCAGTGGTGGTTCCGGTGAGAGAAGTTGATGGCGACTAAAAGCACGGTGAAGCGACGGTGGCTGCAACGACGGAGCTTGAGTCGATACACAGTTGGGACCTTGTAACCAGTGTAGATATTGGTAGCTCGAACCCATAATTGAAAGGATCGTGGCCATGGACGAAAGCTGTTGGAGATCTTCTCCTGAATCACTTTGAAATCGAACCCTTTCATTTTGTTTTAGCAAAGAGATGATTTGTGTTTATCTCAATTTTCTG
Source organism: Brassica oleracea var. oleracea (assembly GCF_000695525.1). NCBI lineage: Eukaryota > Viridiplantae > Streptophyta > Magnoliopsida > Brassicales > Brassicaceae > Brassica > Brassica oleracea. The sequence continues at coordinate 12,451,352 of NC_027756.1, read as the reverse complement.
AGGGTAGTGGATTGTGTTTATCTAAAATTTAGGAGTTTAGAATGAACCGATAGATTGTGTTTAGCTACCGATGAATCTCCTTCTTTTTTTACTTTATAAATTGTATTAAGAAAATAAATTAGAATATTATATATTTTAGCATTTAATTTAAGGGTATAATTGTATTTACAGAAATTAAAGTTCTAAAGAGACAAAAAAATTTAAAAAAGTATTAGAGTGAAAAACTCAAGTTGAAAGTGTCTCATTTTTCCAATTTTCCCTTTTATTAATTTATAGAGTTTTTTGCTTTAGTTATCCTTGCTACAAGGACGGGTTTCACATTTAAACCACTACTCATATGGTTATTATACAAATTTAAGGATGGATATACATTAATGATCCATACAAAGATAGATAAATATAGATGCATATATGCCTGCATACATGCATTCACGCATGCATATATCATATACATATAATACAATACTGAAACAAGAATCATCGAGAGAAAATACCATATTATTTAGGTTTTTATTATGTACAAAACCTCTATAAATCGGGGAAATAACTCCATGTTATTTCTCCTTCCAACTTATTTTTAAACCGGTCTCCACCATCATCATCTTCACAGCACTAGTGTGCATGTATATTTCACATGTATTCATCTTGAATCTTCTTCTTTTTGATCACTATTTCCAGAGATCCATCTGACAACTCGAAGAATCAAAACCAGCATGAGCATTTGCATGCTCTTCTCCCATATCGACAACCCTTTCCGAATCATTGTCCAGCAGATTCATTCCCTGATGCACTTGATAATCAGTGTTTCTTGCGTCCATCTTGTTGTTATTTTGATGAGTAGAAGCAGAAGCTGTGGCTGCAACCTCCTCGCTTAGCTGTGAAGCAACGAACTTATCAAGAACTCTCCAATCCGTACTCACTTGGTCACCTTGATCATAACAAACTGATCTAAAACTTTGACTCCCTTGTTGCAAGTGTTCCTCATGAGTGAGATTTGATGACTGCTGCAAGTCACCAATATTTCTTGTGTTATTACCATTGTTGCTTGATCCATAAGGTAGCGAGTTGCAATTACTGTTAGGGCTCTCAAGCTGAGGAAGCTGGAAGAAAATAGATTCATGATGATGATGATTTTGTTGTTCATGTTGTACCATGTGATTGTAATGTAGCTCCAGCTCTTGCTTGCACTGCAAGTTAGGGTTGTTGTTGAGTGTATAAGCTGAAGACGCATCGAGGCCATAAGGCAATGTCTGCTGGTGATTGTGTTGGTTATAATGATGATGATTGTGAAGAGTCCGACTTGGGGGATTGGAATCGAGCTCGGAGGCCATGAAAGAGAGCTGGTCGTCGAACCAATGAGAAGGCGAAGAATCGTAATCGCCCATTTTCCTCATTGTTGACGCCAATCTCTTCTTGAAAACCCTACACACCGCCCAGCCTTCTTCCTGCACATAAATATCACATGTACATCTCCTCAAATATAGTCACTTGTTCATATATGATTAGATATTTTTCCGGAAAGTTAACAATGCCATGTTAATTGTAGTGAAAAATGAAATATGAATTTGGATGTGGTGACAAATTTAGTAAAAATTTAATATGTAAGTTATGTGTATGATTGTAAACTTTAGTACACTTTGGATCAAAGAGGGAACATTAATGGTTCTCATTTGTTATAACATATATATGTAAGATATGTACTTTTATGAAAGTTTAACAATAGACTTTGGATATATTGCATCGGACATAGAAGTTATGTGTGTGTATTAACGTGATCACTGATCATATACGTTTTAAGAAACGTAGTCAAGAGAGATCAAACATTTGGGGCATTTTTTTTTCTTGTACAATTAAACTAGATATGATTTGAAAATGTGCTTGGATCAATATACATACCTGAGGGGTTCCATATTCATTTGTTTCTAATCGATACTCGTGCATGATCCAATCCGATTTCTGTCCATTTGGGGCTCTTCCTTTGTAAAACACGAGTGTCTTCCTCATACCGATAAGACCATGTCTTAAATATATAGACTTGTCTCTTCCAGTGGCTTTCCAGAATCCTGCTTTTGTCGCTCTATTGGTTCGAGTTCCCGTGGGATACTTCTTGTCTTTATGGCTAAAGAAGTACCATTCACTTTGCTCTTCGTTTCCTATTTTGCATAACTCTATAGTTTTACAAAGAAAAATAACAATTTAGCCTTTCTATAAATTAACCCAAGGATCATTAAAAGAGAAATGACATGATTTTCGGGCCAAACCTTGAAGATCCCATGGCTCAATCTTGTAGAGATCAACGTCTTTGATGAAATCGATTTCTATTCTCTTTGATGCAACCTTTTTCCTTAGGTAGTAGTCTACAAGTTCTTCATCGGTTGGATGAAATCTGAAGCCAGGAGGTACATGTGAAAAGGAATTCATCCTTTAATTTTTATTTTCGATCTCGGTAGGTATTGAGATTAACCTGCTTATGATATGAGAACATTGACTGTTCAATTTTCCATCAATGAAAGTTAACTTTAAGAATTGCTATAGAACGCTTTAATATATGATCTATTGATAGATCGTTTCAACTAACTTTCTCAGAAACTAACTAGGGTTTATCGCTCCATCGGACTTATAGACTATGATAAACAATATAACTTAAACATATGTGATCTAGTGATAGATCGTCTCAACTAATTTTTCCAGAAACAAATTAGGTTATGGCTCGGACTTATAGATATATGGTAAACAATATATAGTACAGCATAGCTCTCTCTCTTTTCAATGGAGAAAAAATCCAATCCCCTTCTCAAAGAGACTGCCCTTAGAACTCAAGTGAAGTCATTTAACAGCAGATAGACACAACACATGAACATTATATATATTATTTATTATACATCCATTTGTGTACAGGATTTTCCAGCTATTATATTGTGATTATTACAAGTTTGTGTCTTTATATCTTTGTGGAAACAAAAAAAAAAAAACTTTTTATATACATCTTAAGAAAGATGGAAAATATAAATATCCGATTAAGCCCATCCTGATTTTTTTTTTATAAATTGTTTAATGATATTTCTAAATATATAGGTTATTTGGATATTTTTAAGTTTTTACACATCAGACGTGAACCTACTTAGATCCAAAAGGACCCGGCTCGAAACCACAAATACTTTTAATACCAGAATGGCGCCTAATTTCAAAACTCTAAAGACCTAAAGACCGATACCCGAAAGAAACAACATGTATCCGAACGGGTATCCAAATATCCATGCATAACTGATTTTGTAAGCAAATTTAAAAACTTTTTGTTAACCGTTTTGAATTTTTATCACAGATGTAGTAATTTTATTCAAACATGTCGAATTATTATGGTTTACATTTAAAATAAATGTTGTCGAATTATTATGAAAAACAATTAATGAAATAGTTAAGAAGAGTAAAAAATGAATTAAGAAATTTAATAAAACACTTAAAAATAAGTAAGTTCTAATTTATACTTTGTAATAAATGTTGTCGAATTATTTAGAAAATATAATAAATGAAATGGTTATAAATAGTATAAAATGAAAATTTGTAAAAACCCTTTAAAATAGCTAAGTATTGTTTTATACTTCAATTTTAATAGAATCGTTAATCAATAGTTTCTTATGAACATATGATAGTTGTCAAAAGAAAAAGAAATCATATGGTAATAGACTGAAGAAATTATCCCGTCTTAAAATTCATGCGAAGAAAGTTCATATATGAACTTATTGGTATTTCTAGGCTGATCGATCATCTCATAAAAATTATTTTTTTTTCACTGGTAACGATCTTAGGGAATATATATTTTTAGTTAAAAAAAAAACGATCTTAGGGAAAAATCATCTGCTTTCATGTATTTTGCTTAGCTTGTAACAACGGCAACATTGAGTAGGATGAGAGGACAGTAAATGATGATCATCATCGTAATCATGATAATGGTTAAAAAAGGTAACAAGTTTCAAGAGAAAAAGTTAAATATATGTGGAAATATCTGACAAGAAAAACCCAAAACCCAGAGACAGAGAGATGATCAAAGATGGCGTAAAACCTTCAAAGAAAGTTAGGCTCTATACCTTAGCAAGCTCGAATACAGGCAGATTCAACTCAAACCTTTAAAAAGATCCGAGTCTTGAGTTAGATTCTACTGAATCTTCCTCTTGTAAAGATCGACCACTTCATGAAATACACTATAAAGTTAGAGCTAGAGAGAGATAGAGAAGGAGATAGCTAACCCTAAAGGAGAGGTTGTGCAAATGGAGAAGATTTGACAGTTATCATCGGGAATAGCCACCGGAAAGAGATCGAATCCCAAGAGAAAGTTAAGAAAGAGAGAGAAGATAGGGAAAGAGAAAAGAAAGTAAGGTTAAATAAAGAAAATCAGATGATGATGAAGAAGGAGGAGAAAGAGAGAAAGAATAAAAAGTAGACAACCGTGTCCTAATAATCTATACTTTTATCTCTCTCTCTATGTCATTCTCAATCATAGTCTCTCAGTGTCCTTTAACCTCAACTAAGATACTTTTTTATGCAAAAGCTTCGGAGAAATGAAAGGCGGATAAGAGGGCTCAAGCAAGATTTTGAGAGAGAGGGATGGATGTCAACCTCTATACCATCCACCCGCTCTTGATGGAGACCGTCAAAAGTGTAAAGAAAAATCTATTTCTTGACGAACATTAACTCTTTTATCACAAACACAGCATATCGTGGTGTATGCCGTTCATTAAATCTAGTCTAGAGTTATAATCTTGGCCGATAATTCATGTATATGTTATTCCAATAAAAATATCAGAAGTTCTATGGTTTCTAATATATGTTAACGATTTCAACTTTTATGATAACCATGGATAGAGAAATACCCTAAAATATCACTAAAACTCTTTTGTTCTAAAAGTAGCACATAAAAAGAAAAGAAAAAAGAAAAAATATTAATATCTAAAATTAAAAATTAATATATATTTGGAAGTTTTAATGATTAATGTTTCATATTTAGGAGGTTAGATGGGGGTTTAAGGTTAAGAGTAATTTAGTTATCTTAACCTTTAATTAATGCTATTTTGAGGATTTTTCTCCTCTTGTGCTATTTTTATTATAATTTGTATGTGTACCTAAGGCATTGGCCCCAATGGATATTGTATATACACGTAATGTAACCGTTCGAACCCCCAATTATTTACTCTTTGGATTTTCTAAATCTAATGAATGTTTGGGGAATGTAGCTAGGCAGCTAGCTCTATATTTCATTTTCAAATTATTATTTTGAAATAAAGAAAATATTCATTGGTTACAATTTTGTTCATCATATGAATTGTATATGTGGATATCATCTCTGAGCTGAACTTTTAAATTGTACACCACGTTATATAAACTGATGCTACCCATACTATACAGATTAAAAGTATGAAAATACCAAATCTTTTGTATTAATTAAATTATATATAATGTTAAAACATTTGAATAATGTATGTAATAAAGGAAAAAAATTAAAGTTATACATACAAAAATTGTTTAGAATAATTGCTAGTTATTAGAGCATCTCCAACTTTATTGCTATATTCGCCTTTAAATAATATAATAGAAGAAAACGTATTCTATTCCATATCTATTTCTTTTTCTAAAATAGAAATTGATATTTTTCATCTATCTATAGAAGAAGAAATAACATTAATCTATTATAGAGTCATACTTTATTATTTTCAAAACAGTCTTTTAACTTTGAAACTTTTACAATTATAACTAATTCAACTATTTTATAGGGAAATACAGTTTTTATAAAATTAGAATCACACTTTTTATTTACCTAATAATATTTCAAAGAAATTTTAGTTTAAAAATCATAATTTTATGAAAATCTTGTAAATGATAAAATTAAATAGGGTTAATTTTCAACTTTCATAAATAAAAGGTACATGTTGTAAAATAAAAAGAGAATATTTTATGAGAATATTATTTTTTAAGTTAAAATTAGAGGAATATACATTGAGAGAAACACATCTCTAGTTTAGAATTACTTTAATTTACAGATAAAAATAGTGGAATACATTGGAGATGGTCTTACAAATGATTACCAAGATACGGACAATTAACAGTCTCAAAAACAACTTAACAACAAAATATATCTCAAAGATCCACAATAAACAAACTGTTTAAAATCATGAAAAATATAGCATGCCATCCAAGAGTTTCATGTATTGTCCAGGACCTTGTGATCGGATGGTAAGGGGATAGACTTGGGATGTCAACACATTTTAGGTTTGGTTCACTTATTGTGTGAAACTAAGTCACATTGTTCTGAATATCTACATGGATATGGATCTTTGTTTTTGGTCCATTTGAATACCCAAGGACATAGTCTATCTATGGGCTGAACTTTTTTCCAGGGATTAGTCTGGATCTTTCAATAGGTCCGGGATAGTCCCAAGTTAATAAAAAAAATTTCATGTGTTCAAATTTTCGACCAGACTTCTCTAGCCCATGTTTTGTTTCTTTCAGCTTTCTCACATATCGCATATTTGAAGAGTAAATTTCACGACGCCACAAGTTTACTTCCAGCGGCAGTAACAATAAGATCCTTTACTTTCAGCGTCGCAGAGATATTTATTTGTGGAATTCAAACAAAAGGTTCGAAAGACTTCAAAAGTCTTTCTTTATGCAAATTCAAAAGTCACTTTCAAAATATGTATGGTCATATCTATGCATTTTGTATTCATATGATCATTTCCAACGATAGTAAATGTGGAGATCAGATACCTTAATTATTGTCAAAGTGCGTGTATCTTCTTCAAGACTACCCAATTATATATATATATCCAATGAATTTACTAAGTAGTATATACATATGATACTTTTCAAAGGTAATAATTGTACTCTATGGATATTACTTTTATTATATTCACATGCTCATTCTATTAGAACATCCTTTGGCAAATAAAACGTACTAGGATGGACGTATACCAGCTAGCTAGCGTCCGTTTTGGTTCGATTCATTTGATAACACAATCTTGAGAAGAAAACTCAATCTGAATTTCTTCTTTTCTATAATTCGATAAATTTTTATGCATTTTAATAAGCTGCGAGTCGACCAGTAATAGTGTATTTTGGGGCTAACATTTGGAAGTTGCTGACGTGGTGGCTAACGGTCCGGCGTGAGATAGGCTTCGATCATTAATCTCACAATTTGTCTTGGTCGTGTGGGTCCCATCCTGTTTTCTCATTTTCTTCATATGATCTTTTACAAGTTGTAACAAAACTTTACCCAACAAGAAAAATCACTTTGGTACAAAATGTCATGAAAATCTAAAAGTTTAATTTCAGTTTCACCTATAAAGTTAATTTTGGATAACTTATAAGTATCAGATTATTGTTATGATGAAATAATAAGAAAAGATAGCTCAGTTCTCAAAGGAAAAAATACATTCATTTTCTTTTAACAAAAATAATATTTTCATGTTATTATTTTATTTAATATTATGTTTTGTATTTTTGATTTAAAAATTGGTGTGAAATCATAAAAAGTTTTCAGCTCTTAGGACCTCTGAAATAAATTTGCCCTTGAGTTGATTTGTTGACGGTGATAATTTGAACATGTTATTAGATAACATATCATATCTGGTAACTTTTAGGCGAAGTTGTTGTTCTTGTTGTGTGGAAATGCTCTAGAATTGGGTGGAAGTTTTGGTAACTAATTAACTAACCAACTAACTTATACTATACCAGTTCATAAAAAAAACTAACTTATATATATATATATATATATATATATATATATATATATATAAGAATAATATTTTAAATCGTGTATTATATATATAATACAGTAGCCTTTTATAAAATAATAATAATAATAATAATACAGCATAGCTTTAGATTAGGGATGTTCTGCGGCTGAGATTATGGACTTTAGGGCAAGGTTTCTCTTCCTGCTAAACTAAAATCAACAATACAGCGAAAGGGGATTAGAGTTTATTCTTATTTAATATGTGTGTTGTTGAAACGAAGCATGGAAGTGAAGCAAAAGCAAAGTCCATGATCCTAGAAAGTAGAAAGTGTCATTTTCTTATCCCACCTTGTCTCTTGTCGATTATTTGACACTGGGACTAAATTATTACTATACCATGTAACAATCCTTGCCGTGCACAAAATAAAATATTTTAAAAAATAATTATTAAATAATAAATTTTACTTTAATGTATTTTAAAAATAATAACAAAAATATGTAAATACTCTTAAATGTTTTGATTAAGGTAAAATTGCTAAAACAAATTCAGTTCATGTATGATACTTACTTCTAAAATTTTGAATTTAAAATAGTTATGGATTTTTAAAATAGTATATAATTTAATTTAAACAACATTAATATATATATAAAACTGAGGTTTCTTACTTATATGGTTTCTGATCATTAATATATTTTATAGTAAAAAATTAAACCATTGATCACAAATATTTTAGTTTATAGTAATTTGCAATCGTTTTTAAAATTTAAAATATAACATACACGGAACAATCTATATTTTTATTTTATGTTTAATGTGATTTTTTAATTTATTTTACTAATAAAAAATAAAGAAAAATGATAGAACATATAAAAATAGTAATCAAATTTTTTATTTTTCATTATCGTTAATTATAATATATTTTAAATAATATTAGGTAATTCCATGCTTAAAGGAAATAAAAAAAATTATTTAATAGTTTTTGTGAGAATGTTTGTGATGAAGACACGTCAGCATAAAGAGTTATTCTTGGGTTCACCCTCTAGGGTGAGCCTCTAGGTTCACTAACCAATAGGATTGTGTTATTCATATTTGATATCTTTTAAAAAAGGAAATAAAATATTGTCAAATTATATTATGGTTTTAAAATTAAAAATAAAAATAGATTAATAAAAATAGTAGTAGTTATAGAAAAAAAAAAGAATTTAAAAAAAAAAATATTTTTAACGTTATCAGCAAAACACTAAACCCTAAATCATAAACCTTACATCCTTGGGTAAACCTTAACCCCTTGAATAAATCATAAATTCTAAATCAAAAATACTAAACCCTTGGGTAAACAACCCCTTGACTGTTTTAGGGGGGTGTATTCAATCTAAAATTTGAGATGATTTGATTTCTAATGAGATTTTAGATGATTTTAAGGAATTGCAGAGAATAAAATGATTTTTGTTAAACCACTCTACAATATCACCTAAAACTATGGGATTTGAGTTTTAATTTTTTTAACTAAGAAACTCCACTCAAACACTCTTAAATCACCTGAAAACTTTAAAATTCCACAACTTAAAATATTTTCAATAACAGTGGATTTCAGAGTACTTTATAAAATGTCAAGTTCAATAACAGTGGATTTTAAATGAGTTTTTAAAATTCACTTTTCAATAACAGTGGATTTGTCATTTTAACACAAATCACCTAAAACTCTCAGTTGAATACACCCCCCTTAATATTTAGTGTTTTTGATTTAGAGTTTAGGATTGATCTAATGATTTAGGGTTTACCCAAAGGTTTAGAATTTAGGGTTTGGGATTTAGCGTTTTGCTGATGACGTTAAAATGTTTTTAAATATTTTATTTTTCTGTAACTACTACTATTTTTATTTATTTATTTATTAATTTTTTATTTTAAAAATATAATATAATTTGACAATATTTTATTTCATTTTTAAAAAATATTGAATATAAAATAACACAATTCTATTGGTTGGTGAACTTAAAAATTGACCCTAGGAGGTGAACCTAAGAATAAGTCCAGCATTGAGAATCATTGCGGTTATGATACGTATATATGAATTGTGTTAAAATATTTCAGGTGATGTCAACTCACAATGGAAAACTTGTTAATAACACTAAAAGCAAAGTTATTTAATAAAATGAGTATTTTTAATATATAATGATCGAGAAGCCAAATGATCTTTTTCTCGAGTTTTCAAAGGACGGTATTACAGGAATGCGTTCACCCCTGAAACCGATTCGTTCATATTCCCCGCCATATGGCTGGAGGAGTATTATCTCTACTAGATCTCTGGTTTGTAAAGGACTAATTAAAAGGGTTGGATCAGGGTCCTCTATTTCAGTATGGAATGATCCCTGGCTCACATCCACTGGCCCGAGACTAGCTAACAAAAACATTCATAATAGTTACCCGGACCTCACAGTGGATTCTCTCATTAATTCGGAATCCCGAACATGGAATTTACAGGCAATTAGGAATTTGGTGGATCCACAAGATGAAAAATAATTGAGATATACCATTGAGTAGAAATCAGATGGAAGATAGGAATGGACGGCACTTCACCAAGAATAGAAAATACACTGTACAATCAGGGTATCAGGTAGAAAGGATTTATCTGGATAAGGAGAAACCACCTGAATTTTATGGTCCCAATGTAGATATTCTCAAAGCATTTTGCTGGAAAGTGCGGTGTCCTCCAAAGTTAAAGCATTTTCTATGGCAGTTGCTGTCCGGTTGTATAGCGGTAAAGAAAAACCTCAAAGCGAGAGGGATACAAGGAGACACTTGCTGTGCCCGGTGTGGAGACCCGGAGGAATCAATAAATCATGTGTTTTTCGAATGTCCTCCAGCACGTCAAGTGTGGACACTATCTAGGATCCCATCAAATCCAAACTTTTTCCCAATTGGCTCTCTTTTTGCTAATATGGACCATCTATTTTGGAGAGTTAACCCAAAAATGGAGGATCATCAGTTTGCCTGGATATTATGGTATATTTGGAAGGGCCGGAACAACAAAGTGTTCAGTAACCTTGATGTTGATCTGAGGGAAACGCTTCGATTAGCAGAAGTTGAATCAACACTGTGAGCTGAGGCACATGTTATTAATAATCATAGGTTGGCACAAGAAGTACAAGTAAGGCCGAATTTAGGAACCACAGGAAGATGGTGTTTCACAGACGGTTCTTAGAAAGATAAGGACCTATTTTCAAGACAAGGATGGTTCAGTACGTTACCACGGTTTGATGGTTTATTAGGAGCAAGGAATGTAAGGGCATGCCTCTCACCTCTTCATTCGGAGATAGATACTTTAATTTGGGCAATGGAATGTATGAGAAACTTAAGGCAGTTTTAAGTTACGTTTGCGACGGGTTGTTCTCAATTGGTGAAGATGGTTTCAGAACCATCGGAATGGCCAGCATTTGAAAGCTACCTGTAAGATATTAAGCTTTTGCGACGAAGTTTCGTCAACTCAAATATTGTTTATGTTCCTAGGACGGAGAACATAAGGGCGGATAGCTTGGCACATAGTGCTCGGAAACAACAGTTTTTCGTCGTGCACATGGACGCAGAGTTGTCACATTGGTTTACATGAGTTTGTAAATGTTTGCTGTTAAAAAAAAAAGGGTATGCCACACTTAATGTTTTTATATACTCATGTGTACATATGAAAATAACAATATAAGTTTTGGTGAGCTCCTATTGGCCACCAACCGTAAGTGGAATAATCATATATGACAAGTTCGAAAAATACTATTTTATATATTTAATTTAATTTAAAATATTTAATTTATCATCGTTTATTATTAAATTTCATACAGTATTCTCTGATGTTTTTCTTGTTTCTATTTTATTCTCCTCTTTAAATCTTAAACCATGCATTATAGTTGATAAAAATGCCAAAAATGTTTTTTTCTATAGATCCTGCTAAAATTTCACGCTATAATTATGAATTAGGAATTAAAATAACTGAATCCATTGATATATTTATAGTTTAATGTGTACATAATTTTATGTTTTTTCTTCTTTTTGTTGTAAAAAATAATGTTATGTTTTTAGGAATGTATATTATAGAAGAAAAACTACATATATATCTTTTGGAAACCTTTAACCATATTTGATGTCAAAAAAAAGGAAGAGGGCTACATTGTTGTTGAGTCATGCCCTTTACAAATATTAATTTAGAGCCTAAAACATATAGCGTTCATAACTTTGTAATACAATGTATAAAATGGACAAGACATCGAATTATACTATTCTACATACGCATGCCAGAGGTGGCAGAAGCTTGCTAATTTACTCTAAATATAAATAAATCCATATCCGCCCAACTAGCTAGTATATTAAACATACATTATCCATCATGCAATTTCAAGTCTATTGAGTTAATTATTATATACATGGCTATATAATTTGCTAGCTAAGAGAATCTGCAAAAAAAAAACTCAATAACTACAAATATAGAGTTTTTTTCTCAAAAAAAAGAATTTCAAAACTTCAAATTCTATATTTGAAGTTTCACAACTCACAACTCAAAACTTCAAATTTGAAGTTTCATATTTTTATTTGCATTTTGGTCTTTACAATTACACATTATATTCATGATACTTAATTTTTTTCATTTGCCATCTTAATCCTTAATTTTTATATCTCATAAATATTTCAAATTTATTTTTATAAATTTAATTTTTACACATAAAATTAAATTAAAAACTTGAAAATAAAATTAAAAATATTATAAAACTACATTTAAACAATAACAATATTAAAAAAAAGTAATAAAAAGTTTTTTAAAAGTTACATGAGGACATAATTGATTATATGGCGGAAAATGTGGATACCCGATTTCAACAATTTTTAGCTCACAATCTACAAATCAAAAAATATAGTTATCTCTTACTTCGAAATGCACTAGTTAATCATATATAAGAGCATTATGGAAATAATTTTATGAAATAATTTTATGAAATAATATGGTATTTTACTCATAATTTAATATTTAGTAATTTATTTATATTTATAAATTTATATATTAGTGTATTTTTTTATCAATTAATATTCATTTAATATTTTTATATATGTGCTAGTTATTTATAAAAGTTGTATAAATTTAAACTTATGATAAATATAAGAACCATAATATAAAATACAAATAATTTTGAAGTTAAGTTTGAAGTTTTACTTTTGGAGAAAAACATATTTAAACTTCAAATATAGAGTTTTGCAAACTTTAAAATAAAGAGACTTTTTGGAGATGCTCTAAGTAGAATAAACTAATGTTCTGAAATCCTTAAAACGCTAATTTTAGTAAAGTTCCAAGTATATTTATTTCATTACTCTTTGTGGAATATTAATTTCATTCTCTCTATTGTGTTATATCAGCAACATGGAAAGCTATACTTGCCCTTATTTATTTTGATAAAAACTTCTTTTAAAATTTCAAGGGTTGTTATTATGTTTTTCCTTTTAAATTATTTTTAACTAATATTTATTGTAATTTCTAATGTGTTCACACTTATTATAATAAAGCAACACATAAAAAAGCTATCACTAATTATCAATGTTCAAAAAATTACTATGCACTTTGTATACGCCTAACAACTATGTGGATTGTTCGGGACATAAGTAAAGTCTAAGCATTAACGAATAATTTATATTAGATATTTTAAAATTTTGGATTTAAGTATAATAGAATTTTGATAAATTAATTAAATTTAGATATACAAAAGAAAAATCGAATAAACTTCTAGATTTGCTATTTGATTTAACCGGATTACAACAACTAAAATATATATAGACCCACTTAGACTAATATATCTGATTTATGATGGTTTAAAGAATCTTTTGAATCAGATTTTCAAAAAATCATCTTGGTTATGATCATTTTATCGCACAATCAGGTGTTTAGAGGCCACATAAACCGATTTTTAGAATCTTGTTGATTATAAACGAACAACACAATACTAATATATTTTCCTTAAGATACTGGAATTTTTTGGTAAAATAAACGCTTATTTTGCTTTAATTTTCATCTACAATAACTAATAATATTCATTATCATGCTCTCCATGCTTAACGCTTATGTATGTCGGCTGCGCAAGGAATTTTTAAAACAGTAAAGATTGGTCCAATTAAAGCTAAAAGGGATTAGATGCCCAGTGGTTGGGGAATGTACGCATTCCACGTGGCATGAAGACAGGTTTGGTCGAAGCTAGAAAGTCTCTTATCACTAATCTAAAAAAGCCCTAGAAGATTAAAACCACGTGGGGAACTTCGTTCCTCTTGTCAGTTTCTTGTCCGCGATGAGAACATAACTTAGTATTCTTTTCATTTGAACAGTTGGTAACAAAGTTAAAGAAAAGATTCTCCTACATGCTTGGTACTTATCAAGTAAATTAACGAGTTTAGTGGTTTGAAAAAGATAATCTGTATATATTAATTGTAATTCTATAGTAATGGACAATCTGGTTCTACTGATTGATTGCATAGCTTATTCGCTTTGATAGTTTGTATTAATATACCAACAAACCCACTTCTAATTGTTTCATGCAATATAATTGATTGAACACGAAAAAGTTACTGCGTGTTCTCTATTTGACTAATATATACTATGTAACTCAACAAATTCAACTAATAACATAGGAGTATTAGCTTTAGCGTATTCATTACCAAATTTATTAAAATAATGCGTAAAGTAGACCAAGTCAGAGATTGAACAAGTGTCTACAACTTTTAAAAAATTGATATATATATATATATAATAAAATTGTATTATAACAAACATTTATCCACAATTCAAACTTGTTTTGAGTCAATCATTTCTTACACAAACTCGACAACTAATTAGACTCAATTTGAATGGTATCTACCCATTTTATGATTAGTTAAAGATATTTTGTACATAAATAGTTAGAATAATGAAAAGTTATGTTTAAGCTGACTTGTTGACTCCTATAGTCAAATATCTAGCACCAAAAAAAAAAAAAACATATGCACACCAACCTTCATTATCGCAACTTTGGCAGCTGAAGCCGTGATGACAAATAGTGACAAGTTAATGTATTTAATTTAAATAATAATTTAACTACCATATATTTATATACAAAAGTAAAATGTAAATAGAAAATGAATGATATAAATGATTTCATATTGGTTTGTATGTCTTCTTCGGATCAATGATATTAAATTATCAAGCATGGCAGTAATTACTAATTATGAGATAAAGAAATGGGAACAAGTTAACCATTTCCTCATGAAAATAAATAAATAAATTTGCTTGGCCAGTTAGTTACATGATCTCTGAAAAAATGATAAAGTTTATTTATATTGAGATACAGATTAAGGAGATTCCTATTAAGATAAGTACATAGTTTATTTGGAGTAATCTACTTTACATTCTCCATCTTTGTAGTTTGTATACCTCGGTAAAAACACATACTTTTCCATACATAATATGATATCAAAGTATAATTGATTCTTCAATCAAACGCTTTAATTAGAGGTGTTCAATCCGGATATCGGTTCGGTTTAGGTTCGGTTTTTTTGGGTTTTCGGTATTTCGGTTAGTAAAATATAACTACCATTCTAAATCCATATTTACTTCGGTCCGGTTCGGTTTATATACCGTCGGTTTTCGGTTTATTCGGTTTTATACTGAAAAACATAATTATTTAGTTTGAGATCATATAAAATGAATTTTAGAGTCATATTGTCAACACAGTCATTTATTAAAAATATATTACATGTTCAAATAAATGAACAAAAACGTAAAAATGCTTCTACCATCAAATAAAATCATCAAATCTATAATTAAAATCAGAGCCCGAAATTTTGAAAATAAAAATATGAAACAAAACAGAAACATGAAAGAAAAATTGCGATGTATTCAAGTGTTTTACAAATTATATAAGGTTTTTTTATTACTATAACATTATGGTAATAGTTATTAACACAGATTTAACTTATATAACAAATAGATTTTCATGTATTGTTATAAAATAGTTACATATTTACATGTTTCTACTTTTAATCGGTTTTGTTCGGTTTATTCGGCTTAATCGGTTATATACCAAACCATATCCAAATCCTACGGTTTTTATAAAAAATTATATCCATTCGCTTTATATGATATATACCAAAACCAAACCATATTGTCTATTTCGGTTAGGTTCGGTTCGGTACGGTTTGGTTTTACCATATTGAACAGCCCTAGCTTTAATCCATTCCGCATAAATCTCTAAAGCTCTTTTTTTTAGGTGCAAACTACTCTTTCGCCATGGGAGACAATTCGTCTTCTTCTACTACTTCTACTACAGCAGCGCCCACTACAATGATAACTTCTACTACAAATTTGTATGAATCTCCAAATACTCTTCAATCTTCGGATAATCCTAGTGTTCTTATTATATCAGTTCAGTTAGTTCAGTTTGATTTAGCAGGTTTACAAAAAAACTTCGGTTTTTAGTTCGGTTTCTGTTATTTTGCTTTTTAAAAATTTCACAAAACAATAATGAAATAAATATAACTGGAATTTTACTGGAATTAGTGTTAATCAAATTTCGAACCGAACTACCCAATTAACCAAAAAAATTTAACGGAACTAACCAAACTAACGGAACTACCTGAAATTATCTGAATTTTTAACCGGATATTATTAAAACCAATAACTTTAATTAGTTTTAGTCAAAAAAATTAAAACCGAACTACACGGAGACCGAACTGAACTGATTTTTTTTTCGGTTCAATTTGGCAATACTTTGGTCGAACCGAACTACCCGAATTCCAAACTACCCGATCCGAACTATCTGAACCCACATACCTAGTCTTATCGACTGTTACTCATGCTCCTGATGCATTCAAGCTTTAGGAATCACTACAATGACATTTATTTGTTAAAAAGGAGTCTGTAAACACATGCTTGAAGATGATATCACCAACTGCAAACAAAATGACCAATTAGTCATTGATTATTATGGTCGGCTTTCTAAGCTCTGAGTTACTACTGCTAATATGTGTACTTGTTCTACATTACAGAAATCGAGAAAGAACGAGAGGATGCTCAAATCCACAAGTTTCTTTTCGGCTTTGATGAAACTCATTTTGCTATCATTCGTTCTTAGATAATTGATGAAGAACCTCTTCCCCATTTAAATTCTATCTACTCTCGTGTTATACAAGCTGAACAAACTATCTCTACCATGCGTAATGAAAAAGATTAAAAAAATGAAGTTATATGGTTTTTTGTTCAAACAGAGTCTTCAACACCTTTCCACCATTGGCTGATGCTGCTACTAATCAATGAAGTTGAATTCAAATCGTTTTTGTTCACATTGCAATCACAAGGGTATGATACGATTGAGTGTTTTCTTCTACATGGTTATCCAAATCGGTTTTTGGAACCGCAGCAACAACAACAGTCTTCTCCGTTGACCTTTTTACAATTGAGAGGGTCAAACAAAAGTACATCTGTTGGTATTGAAAATATTTTTTGGCCTTCACAATTATTAAACACATTAGAAGCTCCAAGCACATGCTTGAACAAGCTTATAGTGAGAACCGGTTTCCTAACTACAAGTATGAGTAAATTTTTAGAATTAAAAATTAGACATGCTTTGTATGCATAGTCGCTTAGATGAGGCCCGACAATGCTTGAGTTGATGGTAACAAAGGAGTGCTCTCCTGAATTTTTGCAAGCCTAAGTAAGTATATGATGTGATGAAACTCTTGAGCGAGATGTCTCAAAGACAACTACTTGGCAATTGGCAAATGGCAATACAGTTTCTTACGACACTCTTATCCAAGGTTGTTTTAAGTGGGAAAATTAGATATGGGGGTGATTGGTTGGACCGTAACTGTAGAATTTAAACCGTAGAATTTTTTGATTTAGTTGTAAGTGATGTAGCTTTAAAATTAATTGCTACAGTAATATATTTGCTACAGTAATATATTTTCTACAGGCAAAAAAATTGGGCTTTAGAAAATAAGGCTTTTACATCTTTTTATCTTTATCTTTTGATTGTAGCTTTAGAAAACAAGATAAATCTTGATTGATGATTTAAAGGTTATAGATTAATATTAAAGCTAAAGTCAGCTACTACATCCCAACCAATCACCCCTATACTCAAAAAAAATTCAGACAAATGGATTCTCATGGTTCGGCTTCCAATTTTAGGACCTGCAACATTTTGTTATATGGTCTTTTTACTAACAGGAAGATTGAGTAGTAAGCAATGGTTGTATTTACTAATTAGTGTGGGAAGCGGGTCGAACCCACCTGGAAGTTAATTTCCAGAAAGAGAAATTATTACACCCACACATGTTTCACTTAATTTTGTAGGTAACCCGCGAAACCTGCAAGTAATTTTAAATAACAAAAATGATTATTTTAATTACTTTTTTCTAAAAGTAAAAAAATTATTTATATTTGATTTTTTAATTATTTTTAACTAAAGTTTGTAATTTTATAATTAAAAAAAAAGCTTTAAATTTTTTATTTTATTTTATTTTGTGGGTTGGCAGGTACCCGTGTTTAAAAAAAATAGTTGATCCGCGCTTGCACCCGCAATTCAATTTTTTCAAATCGTTTGACCCGCACCTAGAACTTGATATGCAAGAGTGGTATGGATCTTGATATTAAGATATATTAAGCGATGCTGGTATTATGGATAATGCTTAGAATTTGTTCTGTGGCCTCACATTCAATGGATTTGAGTACAATGTTGTATCATACACTACAATGATCCCAGGCTTTTGTAGGAAACATGAATGCATGAAAATGGGCTTCTTCAACTATAACATATTGTACACTCTTATGTAACTGTGTATATTATTTGAAAGAAAAAAAATGAAACAAATTCTCTTATTTTGTATCCAATCCATCACTGTTTGTATTATTACAAGGCAAAAAGACAAACAAACTGGAACAGTTTTGTAATAATGTCTTTAAAACCAGAAAAATAAACATAGACATGAAGTTTCTCAGAACGTAGATCTCCATGAATACCACTTGAGTCTAACCTGAAACCAAAGAGGAGGAACACCAAGAACTCCTCTCTGCATCCTCGGATCAAACACATCGAAATGTACTTTACTCAACGAATCCAGAAGAACCTGTACCGGGACAGAATGAAGCAGAACCGGTTTAGCTTCTGCAGGAACTTTTCCCGCCAGCTCACGAGCTTTCAAGAGATGTACATTGGCAACAGATGCAATCTCAAACACTACATTGCATAGCCCTTCTCTTGAATCATTATCCAAAAGGATCTCAGACATTCCACCTTGTTTCACAAGCAGCCCGTGCTTCTCAGCGAGTTCCACAGGGATGTAATTGTGGTGACGGTTTCTAGTACAGTGGTAAGGCAACGACTTCAGCAGCAAGACAAGACCACTGGCTTTACCGATGTGTGAAGCTGCGTGATCCGCTGCTGTTGAACTAATCCCACCTGCTTGGAGAGTATTGTACAGAAGGGTTGAAACCGTATCTTCTGCGTACTTCTCAAGCTCCTCGACACTCTCTGGTATATCATCAGCTTCTCTTTGAGCATCTCGGATTCTTGCTTCAACCGAGCGTTTAAGCCACGGTTTACTGATGCTATGCTCTGATATGGCCCAAGAGAGAGCTTGTGCAGCTGGATGGTTTACGGTTTTTTTCGTGTAGAGTTTGTCGATTGCTTCTTGCCACCAGAGTAAACGCATCAAGCCGATTTTGGGATCTGATGCAACATCCATGGCTCTTGCGGTTTCTACGTTGAAAGCGCGGAGTGCAAAGGCGGCTTTACGCATCTGAGGTGGGAGTTCAAGGAGACAGAGGTAGTGATGGTAGTCATAGTTACGCACTTGTTGTACACAGTAAGAGAATGCTGAACGTAAACTACTCGAGCCTCGTGGTCCGTTCATCGGGTTAGCTTAAAGGGTACTTCTTTTCTCTTCTCCTGCAAACAAATTCAGACCAGAAACAAGATCAGTTGATGCAAATCTGACAATGCAACAGTAAACTAGAATCCATCTAAGAACACTAGAGCTGATTCTCTAACAATCACTAACCAAAATGAAAAGAACTCTCATTCGGGAATTAACACAAACAGCTGGTGGGCAAAGCACTAGCCTTGGCATTTAAAAGAAAAAGTTGGAACCTTTCCACGCAATATGAGCAATAGGCTACGAGTAGGATTTGACAAGCAGCCGATTTGAAATCGCTATAAACCATAAATGTTGTTCTGTGATAACGAAATGAGGTAGAAACTTACCTAAACTTTAGGGACTCTGAGATCAGGGTGTCCGAATCGGAAGATCTGTCGGAACGGAATCTACCATCCGAATCTAAAATTATCGAACTTTCCACCTGAAAATGGAAATCGAACTCTGAACAATCGTGCCGGAGAGGTGTCGATTGCGCAATGTAGTCAAACGGCGTCGTTGATGTGAACAAATATAATTTGAAATATCTTATTCACTACAAGAAAACAGTTCTGACAGACATTCCGACGGAAAATGAAATCCTCGGAATTTCCCGAGGAATTTCCTCGGAATATACCGACGGAATTCCGAGGAAACATCAATCCGTCGAAATATTCTGAGGAAATTCCGAGGAAAAAAGTGTTCCTCGGAAAAAACCGATGAATTCCGAGGAAATATTATAGGGATTTTACAAAATTCCGAGGAAATTCCGACGAACTAGTGATCGATCGATGCGTTTTTGGACATATACCCATCGATCGATCACATTGTTACGCTTTGGTCCATATTAGTGATCGATCGATGCGTTTTTGGACATAAATCCATCGATCGATCCGTTTATAAAAATACATTCGAGATTTTGAAACCCCAAACACTAGTTCCTCAGAATATTCCGAGGAAATTCCGAGGAACACTTGATATCCTCGATCGATCGATGGGATAATCTAATCGATCGATCACATTGTTACGCTTTGGTCCATCTTAGTGATCGATCGATGCGTTTTTGGACATATATCCATCGATCGATCCGTTTAAAAAAAATTTGACGTTTTGAAACCCCAAACACTAGTTCCTCAGATTTTCCTCGGAATATTTCGACGGAATTCCGAGGAAGAAAAGGGTTTCCTCGGAATTCCCTCGGAA
>NC_027756.1:12428564-12429600 GCF_000695525.1 Brassica oleracea var. oleracea | reverse complement strand
CTACTCCTCGTCTCCTGCTCCAGATGTTCCTGCATCTGTGGGGCTCTTGGACCTCTTTCTTACCCTGTGTGTACCACTCGAACCCGAACCAGAGCTGGATGGAGAGTTGTCCCGATGAACTACATCATCCTTTTGGCAACGACACGGCCTGATACGTGAAATGGCAGCCCAGATCTTGTGTAGCATGTCGTTGTTTGTCTTTATGCTCTGATCTCTCCAATGTTGTTGCTGGCGCGAAGTGGCGTTCAGTGGAAGCTCTTGCAGCTTGTACTGGCTGGAGTTTGATGGGAGTAGCTGATGGGGTTGTGAATCATCTGGATAGGCTTGTGCAGCCTCATCTTCTCCCTCTTCATCATCCACGGCCTTGCCTTTGGTCTGATATTTTGGCGTGAAGAAGGATGGCTTGTCTACTAGTGCGGTAGCAGGGCGTAGGAACTCAACTGCAGCCTCTGAAAGTAGAGCAGTCAGGCCGATCTGAGGCAGGTGGCAGTAGAGTGTTTTCTTCGCTCGGTCCTGTAATACGTAGACGTAAGGACCATCCCGATCGATCCTCGAGTGGGGACCAGCTATGAACTCCTTACTTACTAGAGAAATGACATCCAGGTAGTTCCAAGCAATGTTGTTCGTACTGTCCAGTGCTACCTGATGGTTCTCGCAGTCAACACCCACATGTGTAAGGATCTGAGTAATCACTGCACCAAATCCACATGCACTGCTCTTGGATTTGGTTACTTTCCCCTTGTATCCTGCTAAGTTTGCGGCCAGCACCGCTCCCATGTTGAAGGCAGTAGCAGGTGGGAATGTAGAGTTTCCAAATGCCGGTAGCAAATGCCTCACACCTTGGTACAGGAGGCACAACTCCCATTGCGTGACTGATGCGGCTGTGGTTGTCCCGTATAGCAATGAGCCAATGAGGCGTGTGGCATATCTCAGTACTGGGCTCCGGATAAGTGACTCCTTTGCCTGAGAAGATCTATAAACCCCTGTGCCAATCGTTTCCCAGAAGTTCAACAGCTCTGAAGTCCAATAAAGACCA
>NC_027756.1:12425691-12425933 GCF_000695525.1 Brassica oleracea var. oleracea | reverse complement strand
ACTGTTTGTTCTTTTTATTAGGTTCAACCGATCCGGGAACGGGATCAGCGCATGGATCAACCGTATGATGTACTCGGCCCTCGACAGGGGACATCTGACTTTCACTCACTTCCCTACCGACAAGCAGGTTCTCTGGTTTCGTCATTTGCGGTAAGTATTCTAATTTTTTACTTATATTTTTAATCTTTAATATAAATTTTCTACTAATTGTGTTTTTTTTCAGCAAGAGTTCAACTGGAATT
>NC_027756.1:12424257-12424957 GCF_000695525.1 Brassica oleracea var. oleracea | reverse complement strand
AAAGGATAATTTGAAGTCAAGACTGGATTTAGTCGATATATGTGCTCGTTTAGAACTTCATGTTGATGAGAATAATATGGCTCTTTTTCCCATATACCGACTTGATGCAGAGGGAAAAGATGCGTTCTTTGATTGGATTTCAAACGATATGGAATTTCCAGACGGTTACCTATCTAATTTGCGTAACTGTATCGACAGAAAGGAAGGAATGTTTACTGGTTTGAAAAGCCACGATTGCCATGTAATGATGCAGCGCCTCCTTCCGTTTGCCTTTAAGGAACTTTTACCATGAAATGTTCATGAAGCAATTGCAGGGATAAGTGGTTTCTTCTGCGATTTATGCACGAGATCAGTGACTCTTGAAGGTATTGAAAATTTGAAGACTAACATAGCCGTGATTCAGTGCAACCTTGAGAAGATATTTCCTCCCTCATTTTTTGATGTTATGGAACATCTTGTTATTTACCTGGCAAGAGAATTGGAACTTGGTGGTCCTGCGCAGTATAGATAGATGTATCTGTATGAGCGGTATATGTTTCATTTGAAGAAGATGGTGAAAAATTTAAGTAGGGTGGAAGGTTCTATAGTCGCACAGATGATCAATGAAGAAACTTCAAACTTTGCCGAGTACTACTTTCCAGCAGAAGTTCAGACCAAAAACAGAAGACCTGCTCGACATGATGATAGAGGCGAACGGGCA
>NC_027756.1:12422136-12423752 GCF_000695525.1 Brassica oleracea var. oleracea | reverse complement strand
AATTCGTTTTGAAATTTTGTTATTTCATGGTTTATGATCATCTATACAAAGAATCCTCAATGGTATGCATTACAATTGTATAAGAAATGAAATACGGCAAAAAAAATTGATGTTTTGAAACTCCAAACACTAGTTCCTCGGAATTTCCACGGAATATTCCGACGAAATTCCGAGGGATATTTAAGTATCCGTCGAAATTTCCTCGGAATATTTTCATTTAACCGGGCAGATATTTTGCGAAAATTGAGATTGGAATTCCGACGGATACTATCCGTCGGACCCTAGGTTTTATAACCACGAGCCGCTTCTTCTTCTCCATTTCTCTCTTCTTCCTCTGCGCCTCCTCTCCCTCCTCTCCGGCGATTTACCCCTTCTCTCCGACGATATCTCCGGCCATCTCCCCTTTCTCTTACACAAATCATGTAAGACCCTCTCCCACTCTCTTAGGTTTTATTTCTTAGGTTTTTGTGTAGATTTGATAGATTTTTGTTAGGGTGATTAGTTAGGATTGTGATTTGGTTGTATAATAGGTTTAGAATTGTGATTTGGTTGAATAATTTGTTTTGTTGAATTGATTTAGAATTTTTTTATAAATTTTTGATTTTTTTGTATTTATAAAATCGATTTTTGTATATAAATCGATTTTTGTGTATAAATTCGATTTTTGTATTTTACAAAACGATTTTTGTATATAAATTTGTTTTTTTGGATTTTACAAAACATTTTTAATATCTATAAAACTTTTTTTGTGATTAAAAACTATTATTTGGGATTTTAAAAAAAAATATTTTTTTATATTTATATTATATAAATTTCTATATTTATTAAACATTTTTAATATTATTAAAACTATTTTTTGTAATTATTAAACTATTATTTGGGATTATTTTTTTTAAAAAAAAATTAATTTATATATTTCTATATTCATTAAATATATTTTTTTATCATTTACAGGTCGCATGATGATCAGACCCGGTCTCGACAGTGTCGTGGGAAAAAAAATAATAATTTTTTATATTTATATTATATAAATTTCTATATTTATTAAACATTTTTAATATTATTAAAACTATTTTTTGTAATTATTAAACTATTATTTGGGATTATTTTTTTTAAAAAAAAATTAATTTATATATTTCTATATTCATTAAATATATTTTTTTATCATTTACAGGTCGCATGATGATCAGACCCGGTCTCGACAGTGTCGTGGTCGTGGTGGTACGGGAAGCCAGTCTCGGGATTTCAGCCATTTTCAGGATTCTCCTTCGCCCCACAGCTCCTACCATACATCTCCCTCTGTTGCACCCGCTCCTGCTCCTCTCGCTCCCGCTGCTGCACTCGCTCCTGCTCCTCCGGGTCCTCCGGGCGTTATGAGTGTTGCGGAGTTGGTTCGACAGTCCGGTCGTGACCATCTTCTCTATCTCACTCCGTATCCACATGAACAGGGTCAAACATGGTAATTAAACATTTTTTTTTCATTAAAATTTGATTCATTATTAAGCGTTTGTTCTTTTTATTAGGTTCAACCGATCCGGGAACGGGATCAGCGCATGGATCAACCGTATGATGTACTCGGCCCTCGACAAGGGACATCCGACTTTCACTGACTTCCC
>NC_027756.1:12400167-12420369 GCF_000695525.1 Brassica oleracea var. oleracea | reverse complement strand
GGAACACCTCGTTCGGGTACATCCTCTGCATCATCTCCATCATTTGCTGGTTCAGCCTCCTCTGTGCCTCATAGCCCGCCTGTTGAGCCGCCATCTGGGGCTGCAACAAATATATGCGATCATCCTTGTCCTTCAACTGAGCCGTAAGTACTTCTGGATCAACAAAGGGCGGTGGTGCAGAAGAAGGAGGAACCGACCGGGTGCGACGATCCAAACCGACCAAACGTCCCTTCTTCTTTGGAACCGACTGAATAGAAAATAGCCAAATATCCCGACGAACTTCCGAGGATTGGACCATCGGAAAGTCCATCGAAATATCCCGAAAAAGTTCTCCCTCGGTATATTCCGAGGAGCTTTCCGACGAACTGGTGGTCCTCGGAATTTCCTCGGAAATTTGTTTCCTCGAAATTCCGTCGGAAAATTCCGAGGGATTTCCGAGGAAAAATGAATTTTCGAGGAGTTATTGCCGAGGAAAAATGAATTTCCGAAGAATTATTTCCGAGGACTTGTTTCATCGGTATGTCGTCGGAATAACGTTATTCCGACGATATACCGACGATTTTTTCCCTCAGTATGTCGCTGTTTTCTTGTAGTGTAGAGTTTAATTCATTTAAGTAAAGTTAGTTTAAGATTTTTTCGTTAAATACTTAGTTTGGGGGTTTTACCTAAAACAAATTTAGTTGAGGAGTTTTACCGTTAAAAATCTTAATGTTAGAAAAATAGCTCTCAAAAACTAAAATGACCAAAATAGCACATTTCTAAGTTTATGACACAAAAATAGCTCTCAAAAACTAAAAAGACCAAAATAGCATTTTATCTTTTGAAAAATTTAAATTTTTTTTATTTTTCAAAATTTGAAATCTTAACCCCAAAACCCCACTCCCCAACTCTAAACCCTAAAACCTAAACTCTAAACCCTAAACCCTAAACTCTAAACCCTAAACCCTAAATCCTAAACCACCCTTAACTCTAAACCCTAATATCTAAATTAATTTACCATTGGGGTATAAGTGTATATTTATTTCTTTTGATAAAACATTAAGTGTTATTTTGGTCATTTTTATTCTTAAAGACTATATTTGTGACAAAACTTTTTTTAATGATATCCTAGTCATTTTCTTAATCTATGTCATTTTTTAATTATCACATGCCTTAGTTTTTGTCACCGAAAAGTGAATGACAGTATAATACAGTTTTGCAGACCAAACTCAAAAAGAAACAACCATATATGTAAATAGTAAGAAAGTAAGAACAACACTAAATCTTAGACCAAAAAAGAACTACACTAAATCCCTATACCCCTAGAGACCAACCATCTACAAACCGGATTGAAACTATGCACAAGCATATATTTCTATGAGTACATACAACTGAAAAAGATGAATTTAGCGTGAAAACCTGAATTTCTCCTGTGTCTGTTTCCACAATCATTCACGTTCAAGAACTACACTAAACCTGAATTTCTCCTCTGTCTGTTTCCATAAGCCAAGCCATAAGCTATTTTACTCAAAGAAAGCTCTGGAGATGGGTCCGCCAATGCTCCCAGATCAGGTTGCAGTGACATATACGAAGACGGCTGTAATAAAATCAAAGTTATGGTTCACATCAAATACTAAATTTTCATGGCCGGTCTAAGATTGGGCTTTGGCCCAAATAGTTTATATTGTGGATTGTAACTAATAATCGGTCCACTCTTTAGCATTAGTTGAAAAGTATTTCAAACTCGGTTCGTGCAGTGTGGTACGTTTTCAGACTATTCTATTCTATATCACTAATTGTATTCTTTTTGGGACCGACTTGATCAGCCGATAGGTCATATAAAAAATTAATATTACAAACAACAGCATAAAATTTAGGAATCTAAAAAGTAATAAACCAAACGGAAAATATTTGTTCGACCTATGGCTTATGGAACAGACATAGTAATTCCAAATTGTGAGCTCCCCTATTCTGCTATTCATTTGATTTCGAACCTTTGACCTACAAATAATAAGCAAAGACGAAAAAATTTGGAAATAACAAACGTATATAAAAACATTGAACTTGTATGATAGAAGAGATATTTTGAACTTACAAAATCTAGATAGATCTAGCTTAAGAAAAACACAACAAAAGAGTGTTAAAGGCAAAACACAACAAAAGAGTACACCCAAAAAATACTAACAACAAAGAAAAACTCAAACTAATAAATAGCAAACTAAGTATCCAAAGATATATTAATCAAAGTAGTCACCCGAACGAACAAAATCTCAATTTAACAGAAGACAACCATCAAAAGAGTACACATGGTGATCGGGGACACATATTCTAGGCTCCTTGATTCGGGATCTTCTTCTTTTTGGTTCCTGGACCTAAATAACCGAAACCCTAAATCCAAAAGTTCATAAAACAAAATAGTGATGCTATGATCAAACTATTCAAAATTAAACTAAGGGAATCATGGTGGAAAAGCACAAAAGAAAACACTTACATTATCTAGACAATAAACCAGAAAGAATCACACAAAAACAAATTCGCATAAGATATCATAAGCTATAGGAAGTCTGACTAATATGATATACACTACACTAAAACAAAAACAGATGATTGGCCACCCCTTGAACGTGAAAAAGATGAATAAGGTTTACAATAATAGGAACATTAATTAGCTTCCAGACAACATAGGAAGAAAAACAGATTTAGATGATGGATAGAAGTTTCAAACTCGTGTGATCAAGAGATAATAATTGGTTATATCTATTATAGCCTAGCAACATTCTTGAACGGATGAGTCTAATGTTTATTAAACGTGGTTAGCTAAGGTATATATTATGTCGTTAATATCAAATTCCTTTTTATTATATAATAAATAAATTATATAGAACTATTCATTAAGGGTAGTAATGTATTTACCCACTCTAACTTTTAACGTAAGAGTTCTGTTTCGAAAAATTATTTCGCAAATAATAATATAAACTAGATGATAACCCGCGCGCATGCGCGGAGTGAGTTCTTATAATAATGTTTGTTTATAAAATGATTTTAACATTTTGCACCACTATAATCTTATCGATTATAAAATGATGAATACAAATGTTGGTCTCTTAAATATAACATCGTTGTTGAAGAGTTAACATATTACATTTCATTTTAATCATTTTTAAGACTTCATATGCACAAAAGGAACTTAAGTTTTGCGGTTGACACAAATCACCAAAACCAAATAGGTAACATCGATTGTATAATGGCGAAAGGGGATTAGGTTTTCTGCTCTCGATTTGTTTACTATTGACTCTCCATAAGTGATTTCATTTTCTACCTCTATAGAATTGTGCTTTCGTTCTCGTCTTTGTTTCATTGATATGAGTTAAGTTTCTTTTTTAACTTATTTTATGAATTCAGTGAATTACAGAAGTATCAATTAAAAAAATGGACATTTGTAAAAATTAGTTTCACTCCATATACATATCTAAGAATCAAAATTTTAAAAACATCACCGTCAAACTATATTAACAGATTAGTGTTCAAATCTAATATATCAAGTTGTTATACAATATAAGTGCAGACTCGAAATATAAATGTTTGTCTAGTATATATTCATCAGCTCGGTCTAAATATCATCTAATTAGAAAAATAAAACAAATTACTTATTTCACGAGTTCGGGTAATATCTGAATCCGAACGAGTAATATTCGAACCAAAATGGATATCCGAAGATAACCAAACATAAGTATACTTAACTCTATATTTCTAGTTAAGAATCATTAATATAAATATTTTCAGGATTTTTAACGTTAAAACCCTCAACTAAGTTTGTTTTGGGTAAAAACCCTCAAACTAAGTATTTAACGTAAAAGCCTCCAAACTAAATTTACTTAATGAAGTAAACCCTAACAGATCATAATTACCAATACTACCGGTAAATCTTTAGTTTAGAGGTTTCTACATTAAGTAAACATAGTTGAGGAGTTTTACCGTTAAAAATATAAAAATCGAAATTTTATAATATTATCTAAAAATTAGTAACTTAAATTTTCAAAATTAGAGTTTTTAATTTCTTTTTTAAATATATGAGTTTAATGTGTTTTTAACATCAACATTATATATGTATAAATTAAAAATGTAAAACTCGAGAAAATATAACAAAAATTATATAAAGAATTTAGACGCAATAAGACTTTCTTTCCTAACTTCCGGATCAAACATATTCCAAGAGCACAAAATACTATGGCGGACAAGCTTGCAAGTGGTGCGAGGAGTTTTCCTTCAGCTATGTTATACGTAGATTCAATACTTTCGGTTTGGCTTTCTGAATCGCGCGGTCCAGTTACTTAGTTCTCGCTTATGTTGTCAAAAAAGTTACTAATTTTTAAATAATATTATAAAATTTTGATTTGTTTTGTTTACTTTTTAAATTTAATGGTTAAACCCCTCAACTATGTTTACTTAGTGTAGAAACCCCTAAATTAAAGATTTACCGATAGTAATGGTAATTATGACCTGCAAGGGTTTAATTCATTAAATAACGCTAGTTTGAGGGTTTTTTCATTAAATACTTAGTTTGAGGGTTTTTACCCAAAACAAACTTAGTTGAGGGTTTTAACGTTAAAAATCCTGAAAATATTTATATTAATGATTCTTATTGCTCAAAGTTTGATAATATACATATAATTATGAACAAAATCATTTGCTACTCATTTACAATAGATATCAAGTTCTTGTTTCTTGCATTAACAAAAGTTGCATCTAAAATTTCAAAACAACAACTAAATTAGTGTCTTTCTATTTTTAAAGTTTTATCTCCAAACCTATTAATAGTTTAATCTTTTAAAAATTAAAAAAAATAGTTAAGTTAAAATATATTTTAAATACAAAAAACTTAAACAATGAATAATTTATTTTTATTTTTTTCAAATTTTAAATATTCCCTGACACAAAATATCCGAACCCGGACATAAAATACCCGAACCCGATTCGAAGTGTAGAAATACCCGAACGGGTTCTATACCTTTATACTGAAATATCCGATACAAATCCGAACGTGTATCCGAACGCTCACCCCTATGATATATGATCATTTGTATCTTGCTTGAATAAAAAAAAGTTAAACCATTGATCACAAAAACTTTAATGTGGAACTTTTACTATTTTTAGTAATTATAGTCGTTTTTAAAAATTCAAAATATAACATATAAGAAAAAATTTAATTGTTTTTTATTATATGCTTAATGTGATTGTTTAATTTTTTTTAATAGTATAAAATTAAACAAAAAAGAGAGATGAGATAATTTTTTTTATCAAATATGTATTATTCATAATCATTAATTGTCATATATATGTTAACTATATTAAGTAATTCTGTAGTTTTTATTTAAGTAAAGAAAAAAATAATTTTTTTTTGTACACTATTAATTAATTTGATAGTTAGTTTAATAAAAAACATAGTATATGTTTATATGGACCAACTTATTTTTCTAACAATTCTAAAAATCATTTTCGTGATGACACGTGGGTACGAAAATATGTTGTAATGCTCCAGGATTAATATATAGGAGATAATAATACCTATAGATTTACAAAAAATTAAGTTAAAAATGTAAATATAAAAATTAAAAGAACACTAGATTTAATAAAATCATTTAATAACCAATAACATCCTCATATTAGCAAACCTGTTTTTCCTTTTAAAATCATTCCAGAATCTTCTTTTATAAACACCATCTCGGATACTATTTTACTCGTATCCAAACAAGTCCCAAAACCAAAACCCCATATAGTCTCCTCTCCTTCAAGGAAAGATCAAACAAACAAACCCTAACTCTCAGATTCAGGTTCAACCCAACCATGGCCGACGAAGCTAAAGCCAAAGGCAACGCCGCTTTCTCCTCCGGCGACTTCGCCTCCGCCGTCACCCACTTCACCGATGCGATCAACCTCGCTCCAACCAACCACGTCCTCTTCTCCAACCGCTCCGCCGCCCACGCCTCCCTCCACCAATACGAGAAAGCTCTCTCCGACGCTAAGAAGACCGTCGAGCTCAAACCGGATTGGGCCAAGGGCTACAGCCGCCTCGGCGCCGCTCACCTGGGTCTAAACCACCACGAGGAAGCCGTGGAGGCCTACTCCAAGGGGCTCGAGATCGATCCGAGCAACGAGGCGTTGAAGTCGGGCTTAGCTGACGCGTCGAGGTCACGCGCCGCTCCTCCGCCGAATCCGTTTGGGGATGCGTTCAAGGGGCCCGAGATGTGGGCCAAGCTGACGGCGGATCCGTCGACGAGGGGGTTCTTGAAGCAGCCTGATTTCGTCAACATGATGCAGGAGATCCAGAGGAACCCTAGCAGTCTCAATCTCTACTTGAAGGACCAGAGGGTGATGCAGTCTCTTGGGGTTTTGTTGAATGTTCAGTTCAGGACTCAGACCGGCGACGAAGCTGAGGGGGCTCGGGAGGAGGATGAGATGGTTGTGAATGAGCCTGTGGTTGAGAAGAAGCGTGAGCCGGAGCCTGAGCCTGAGCCGGAGGTTGCGGAGGAGAAGGAGAAGAAGGAGAGGAGGGAGAAGGCTTTGAAGGAGAAAGAGATGGGCAATGCTGCGTATAAGAAGAAGGACTTTGAAACTGC
Organism: Brassica oleracea var. oleracea; assembly: GCF_000695525.1. NCBI lineage: Eukaryota > Viridiplantae > Streptophyta > Magnoliopsida > Brassicales > Brassicaceae > Brassica > Brassica oleracea. The sequence goes on along the minus strand of NC_027756.1, from coordinate 12,413,773 downwards.
TATCAAGCATTACTCCACAGCTATTGAGATTGATGATGAAGATATCTCTTTTATCACTAACCGTGCTGCTGTTCATCTCGAGATGGGAAAGGTATACTCTTTTTGTGCATAGTCTCAATGTGAATGTGTTTTGATTGAGTATGATGAGTGCGTCAAGGTATTGTTTTTATGTATACTATAGTGATTTGCTCGGTACGTGATTGATTGACTTGAGTCTGAGTATGAATGTGTTTCGTTCTCTATGATGAGTGCATCTAGGTATTGTTTTAATTTATACTATAGTGACTTGCTTGATCATGTTTGATTCAGTATGATAAGTGCATCAAGGTATAGTGATGTGCTTAGGACAAGGTTGAGTCTAAATATGAATGTGTTTGATTCAGTATGATAAGTGCATCAAGATATAGTTTTTTTGTACATTGATATCTTTTATATCACTAATCGTGCTGCTGTTCATCATGAAATGGGAAAGGTATAGTTTTTTGTATGTGTATTAGTGTATTATGATTTGCTTAGGATAAGGTTGAATCTAAATGTGATTATGTTTGATTCAGTATGATGAGTGCATCAAGGTATAGTTTTTATGTACATATATGTGATTTTCTTGGTACGTGGAGTCTAAATGTGGAATGTGTTCTATACAGTATGATGAGTGCATCAAGGACTGTGATAAAGCTGTTGAAAGGGGTAGAGAGCTTAGGTCAGATTACAAGATGGTAGCCAAAGCTTTGACTAGGAAAGGAACAGCTCTGGGGAAGATGGCTAAAGTCTCGAAAGACTATGAACCTGTGATTGAAACTTACCAGAAAGCACTTACGGAGCACCGTAACCCAGACACATTGAAGAGGCTGAACGAGGCAGAGAGAGCCAAGAAAGAGTTGGAGCAGCAAGAATATTTTGATCCCGCTATTGGTGATGAGGAGCGTGAGAAAGGTATTCTAGCTTTTGTGGTTATATCTTGTGTATGTGAGGAAAGAATCTCGTAAAGAAAGCTGAACTAACAACCTCATGTTGTTTGTGATACAGGTAATCAGTTTTTCAAGGAGCAGAAGTATCCTGATGCTGTGAGACACTACACTGAAGCGATCAAAAGGAATCCAAAAGACCCGAGAGTAAGGCTGATTCATCATCATCATGTGCTTCACTGTTGTGTATATTTGATTGTTTGAATTGATTTGTTTGCTTCTTTGAACTTGACATAGGCATACAGCAACCGAGCTGCGTGTTACACAAAACTTGGGGCAATGCCCGAAGGATTGAAGGATGCGGAGAAGTGCATCGAGCTGGATCCAACATTCTCAAAGGGATACAGCAGAAAAGGTGCAGTCCAATTCTTCATGAAAGAGTATGACAATGCAATGGAAACATACCAGGAGGGTCTCAAACATGATCCTAACAATCAGGAGCTCCTAGACGGTGTTAGAAGGTATAGCATATGTGTAAAAATTCAGAGAGAATTATTCACTCTGTTATCTTAGTAGCCTATGTAACGTGTTGTAAACCACTTTCTGCAGATGTGTACAACAGATCAACAAGGCCAACCGTGGTGACCTTACTCCAGAGGAGTTGAAAGAAAGACAGGTTAGATTCTAACTAACTGTTACGAAACTTGTTCCTTAGAGAGAATTCTCACAGATCCTGCTCATTCTTTTTACAGGCTAAGGGTATGCAAGACCCGGAGATCCAGAACATTCTCACAGATCCCGTAATGAGACAGGTAACCTAAAGCTACTCTAGATGTCTTCTCAAGATTTGGTGGTGCTATCCATGTTGAAGTCTCACAACTTTTTTTGTTTCTTTGAATAGGTTCTGTCTGATCTCCAGGAGAATCCAGCAGCAGCACAAAAACACATGCAGAACCCGATGATCATGAACAAAATCCAAAAGCTTATCAGCTCAGGAATCGTCCAGATGAAATAAGCCTAAACGCAGTGTTTTTACTTTTTGTAACTCAAATCCAAAATCGGTTGTTCCCATTTTTCTTTTATAACTTTCGTCTTCTTCTATATCGACTGTGACGTGAACCTTGTCGTGATTAAATCTTTGTCTCAGTTGAATGCATCGAACTTGAATCATTCAAAGTGTTATCTACATTCCCATACTTGTTTTGACATCCACAAAAAAAGAGTTTTAAATATATTTGTTCTCTTCATCAAAACCAAACAAAACTATAGAAATGATTAAACATTATCAAGATAACACATTTCAGTGAAGTTTCTGAACATGAAAACATAATCTGTCCGACTTAAGCAGCAACTTCTTGATCCTTGGAGGAAAGCTGGTTCTGAATATGCTGAGGAACAACATCGAACTTAGCCAATTGCATTATGTAAGAAGCACGACCTTTTGTCATCCCCCTCAATGTACTCACATACTGAAACATCTCTGCTAACGGAACCAGAGAATCTACCACCTGCAGTTTTACAATAACAACAATGCATCAGATTCATCAAAAAACAAGTTATTGGTTTTTCAAAATCATTCGGTTTTCACAATTATTTCTGTACCTTGAGACCACCGGGTTTGTCTCCGAAGCTGTTGATCTGACCTCTCCTAGAGTTAAGATCACCAATGACATCACCAAGATGTTCTTCTGGCGTAACAACTTCAACTCTCATAATAGGTTCAAGCATCCTCGGACCTGCTTTCCTCATCCCTTCACGGAAAGCTCCTCTCGCAGCTAGCTGGAAAGCTAACACGCTCGAGTCCACATCATGGTAAGAACCATCAACTAGACAAGCACGGACATCAACCACCGGAAAACCCGCAAGCACACCGGAGCTCATACACTCCTCAAGCCCTTTCATCACACCTGGAATATACTCTCTTGGCACAGCTCCTCCTTTGATCTCGCTCTTGAACTCGTACCCTGATCCTGCTTCTAACGGCTCGAACCTGACTGTAATATCAGCAAACTGTCCTTGTCCACCTGATTGCTTCTTGTGCGTGTACTTCACTTCAGCTACTTTGGAGATACTCTCACGGTAGTTCACTTGCGGCGCTCCAACGTTAGCCTCGACCTTGAACTCTCTTTTAAGCCTGTCGACGATGATCTCAAGATGAAGCTCTCCCATTCCTTCAATGACGGTTTGGTTCATCTCCTCATCGCGTGAAAAATGGAAAGAAGGGTCTTCTTGAGCGAGCTTGATCAGTCCCGTAGCCATTTTATCAATGTCCGCTTTGGTTTTCGGCTCGATCGCCACCTTGATGACGGGATCAGGGAAGTCCATACGTTCGAGGACAACAGGGCTTTCCGGATCACTCAACGTTTCGCCAGTGATTGTATCTTTGAGACCAGCGAGAGCCACAATGTCACCCGTTAATGCTACTTTAACATCTTCTCTGCTGTTTGCGTGCATCTCCAAAAGTCTTCCGATTCTCTCCTTCTTTCCTTTGTTAGCGTTCAGCACGTAAGAGCCAGCTGTGAGCTTCCCTGAGTAGACTCTCACAAACGTAAGAGAGCCAACAAAAGGATCACTCATGATCTTGAACGCTAACCCAGCGAAAGGCTCCTCATCATCTGGTTTCCGGACAATGGTAACTTCCGGGTTCTCAGGATCTGTTCCGTTCATCGGCGGAACTTCAACTGGAGAAGGAAGATAGTCAACCACAGCATCAAGCAACGGCTGCACACCTTTGTTCTTAAACGCTGAGCCACAGAGAATAGGCACAAACTTCCCTGTGATGGTTCCTTTCCTAACCAATCTCTTCACCGTGGCCTCGTCAGGCTCAACTCCTTCTAAATAATTCTCCATAACCTCATCATCCAAATCAACAATCAGCTCCATCATCGCAGCCCTATACTCTTGAGCCAACTCTTCAAGATCCGCTGGAATATCCTCGTAATTAAACTTGGCACCAAGCTCTTCTCCAGACCAAACTATAGCCTTCATCCTCACGAGATCAACCACACCTTTAAAAGAATCTTCAGCACCGATTGGTATCTGAAGCACCAAGGGCTTAGCACCGAGATTAGTCACAATCATGTCCCTAGTCCTGAAAAAGTTAGCTCCAAGACGGTCCATCTTGTTCACAAAGCAGATCCTAGGCACACCGTATTTATCAGCTTGTCTCCACACAGTCTCGGACTGAGGCTCAACGCCAGCAACACTGTCGAACAAGCATATAGCTCCGTCGAGAACTCTCAGAGCACGTTCGACTTCGAGAGTGAAATCCACGTGTCCAGGCGTATCGATGATGTTGATCCTGTGCTTGTCCCAGAACGTGGTGGTTGCAGCTGAAGTGATGGTGATTCCTCTTTCTTGCTCTTGCTCCATCCAGTCCATTGTAGCTGTGCCTTCGTGAACTTCGCCGATTTTGTAGTTTCTTCCGGTGTAGTAGAGAATCCTCTCAGTTGTTGTGGTCTTTCCAGCGTCTATGTGAGCCATGATGCCAATGTTTCTGTAGTCTTTAAGCGGCACGGCGCGCTTCCCCTCTCCTAAGTAACACATAATAAAGCATCAAACTAAAGTAATAGTGGAAACACTTCTCACAGGCATTTTAACGAACACTTAGAAGGCATACATGCAATATCAAACTCTTTAGGAAGAAAACGGAAATGGGTAAGCGAAAGATTAAAGCTTTTTGAGAGAGAGCATAGAGAATAGACCTTCGGCGGCGGCGAAGACAGAGAATTGTTTCCTTCGGTGTGATAGCTTTGAAGAGCCAAGCCCGATACGAGCTTTACCGAGAAGATGAGAAAGTGAAGCGCGAGGAGGAAGACCCAGACAGGTAGAACGATGATGAGACAGAGGAGTGAGAACAGGGCGTCTCTGTGACCCATTGAGATTACAAACCAACGAGCTAGAACCCGAGATTCTCAGAGCATCCGCCGCCATTGTTATCGCTTTGGGAACTCTGTCAAACTCGCTTCTTGCTATCAATGTGGTGGTCACTCAACACTTTGGGATAACGTAATTGTTCGTGTGGCTTGGGTAGGGGATAACGAAGCCTTTTGGGCTATGCGTTGCGTGGGTCGCTTCGGAACCGTTGGATAAAAATAATTATATTTTATTTTTATATGGTTCTAAGAATTTATGTAGAGTTTTATTGGTTGAAATGGATAAGGGGATACGTCACCGTGTAATCTAAACTGCGTTTTGAGCAATGAACATAGTTAGCATTGTGTGTTCAAAAAGACAAATGTGTTAAAAGAAAAAAAAGAACATAGTTAGCATACAGAATAAAGTATTAGAAATATAAATATAATTAGAAAAATTACATGTTCTTACGAAAGTATTTATTATTTAAAAAAATTATTTTCAATTTTCATGGAAACTAGAAATTTCATATCGATTTAACTTCTACGTTTAGATTATATTTGGAGTTGCACTAGACATAAATAAGAAGATAGACATGACGGCCATCATAAAAATTTGTAAATTGATCTTTGGAGATTAGTTTCTGTCTATAGATGAGAAATTGCTATGTTGGTCTATATCAAAGATAAATTTCTCTTTGGTGCGAAATTACTAGTTTCATATATATGAATCAATGCTTACGGCCTACTCAAAACCCAAAAAAATTATATGTAGCTTTCACTTCATTTTTAAGATTAGTCTTGGTCATTTTATAGATACATAATATCTTCATGTTAAGCAAAAAAAATTATTTTCCTTAATACTAGTAAATATATATGGAAACAACCATCGATTGTTGTCTATATGAATGCGGAACTACCAGTTTGATTTGCAGAGTCTATATGAAACTGTTTACAAAAAAAATAAAATATATATATATATATATATGCATATAGTATTGTTTTTAGAATTTACAAAATTGTAACTTTTGGATATATTAAATAAATCATATGAAATTATAGTTTTGGATACTAAGATATTCAAATTGGATTTGAAATGGTTCACTCGGATCGCTTTTATCAAGTCTGCATTTTTTTAATATATAAGTTTTGAATTTATTTATATATAATAAAGTTTCAAATTGTTTTGATTCGAGTAATTTTGAGTATGTCCCGGGAAAGCTATCAAAATAATATGGTATACTGATAAAAATTATGGGCTTCGTTTAGCTTGTTAACCCAAAATAATCTGACAATTTTTTTTTATTTTTTCACAACGTTTATTTTATTACTAGGTGTTATACATGCATATACGGGTATAATATTTTTACGAATACTAATTAATTTGTTTCTTATTAATTCAAAAACTCACATATTAGATATATTTTTAATAATATTTTTATACAAATATTTTTACTTGATTAATATTTAATTATAAATAGTTTTATATCTTAATTATTATAAAATAAAGGTTTTATTTTCGGATAACACAACAATATATATAAGAATTGTATTCTTTTTCAAAATATTTTTTTATTGTATTAATTTTTAATCAATTATCTAATATAATCAGTTATCTAATATAACATGTAAACCTAATATTATTAATATAAAATTATTTTTAATTATATAATAAATTATATATTTTATTCATTAACGGTAAATACGATATTAACCACTTTAATTTCTAACGTGAGAACTCGAATGCGAAAAATTACTTTGCAAATAATAATACATATTACAATAAAAGTACCATTAAAACTAATATTTAGGTCATGTGTTTTTTTACATAAATGTTATTGAAGTTATATCTTTTTATATAATCTTTATTAATGGTATTTTAGTATTTTTTACATTACGTGTACCAAGCAAAATCATTTTTTCTTGTATTTGATCATGCAGTTTTGACTTATTTAACATATAATTTTATTTGATTGAATATCTAAAAGAGATATTATGAGCAAGTACCTGGTATCAATACTATTAAAACTGCTGGGGTTTTTTTAAGTCACCTTGGAGTTTTGAAGTATTTACAGATCTCTACCGCACTGAAATATTTTAAAGCTATGATTTTTAATCATATTATTATTATTCCACTAAATCTTTTTTTCTAACAAACAAGATATTGCCTTTTATCTATTCCTTTCACCTAAATCGTTTAGGCATAAAATATTATCTATATTATTTCTATTAACGATACCAATCTCGTGGAAAAATTCGGCAAGAAATTTAGGCTTGATTTTGGAGACTGGAGCTCACGAGCCACCGCTAAACCAACGACTCCGGCACCAATCACGACGGCATAGACTCTTTTTTTAGCTATCGTTTCTGCTGCACTGTTTAGTCCTCTAGAGATTCTTCTTTAATTGTCCGCAAGGTATTTGTGAAATCTGTGGCTGAATTGTAAAAGTATTTGATGGCATCTTTTCATATGCTGAGCATGTGTTGTTCTTGAGTCCGTCTATAGTTTTAACGTTTCTTTCAGCGAGTTGATTAAGGGAATTTCAATTACTTCAACTGTTTTTCCTTTTAAAAAAAAATACTTCAACTCTAAAGTTAGCTCTTTTGTTTATCAGCTTATGGTTAAAACCACGCAAATTCTTCCCTGAGACAAAAAAATGCTGATTTTTTTTTTTTTTTGGAAAAGGGCTTTGATGTTTGATGTTTAGTTATATTTTTTTTAAGAAAATATTTAATTAGATTGTGAAATTGGTATTCTGAAAATTTGTGGTCTAGGACGTTGCTGCATCTGGGTCGGAAGAACATTTCTTCTAGCTGTTAAATGGGATTAGCCATCATTGTGGCATTACCTAATTGTGAAAAAGTAAGTTCTTGCCGTTTGCTTGGGGTTTTGTTATGTGTGTCATTTCCTTCGTCCTGCACGGCATTCGTTGATCAGACATCAAAGGCAATTTATTCACTTTGGAAGCATCATTGCCATGTGGTGTTAGTCGTTACATTTCTGTTTCAAAAGGTATGTTATTAACTTTGGAAGCATCATTGCCACGGCCATCGTTGATCATATTACTAGATTTTCATTAACTTAATTCAGGGTTTGCGTTAAAATGCTATATAATATCTTTAACAACTATTTTAGATGGGTTTATAATTAAAATATTGTTGAATAACAGTATTTTGTTTTTCAACTGATATCTTTAACAAAATTGATTTTGTTCTTTGTTTACGAGATATTCTTTTATGCTAACAGTATTTTTGTATAATCATCCTAAATAAATTGTAATAAATTTAAGTATTTGACTCATTTGAGTTATCACAATTTTACTCTATAATTCATAAAAGATTTGAATATTGTGTGAGGCTACTTATAAGAGTAACTTGTGATTACATTTTGAAAAGATTTGTGCTTTTAAAAAAAATCCAAGTATATTTAAATATATAACTTCCTTAATTTCAATATATTTTGATAATAATCCTAACTAAATTGTAAGACAAATATATATTTGAATTTTTTTCATCATACAAAATTTTAATATTTAATTTATAAAAGATGTGTATATTGCACTTTCATTTTGAAAATATTACGTGCTTCCAAAATTGAAAAATATAAATATACTGGAATAAATTACTTCCTTAAATTTGATATATAGAAATTCCATAATTTTGAAAATATTTAATGAGATATTTTGCATATATCAACTTCCATAATTTGTAAGAAGATATTCCTCTGAATAACTTGTGCAATACTAAATATTAATAAGTCTACTATTTTTGGTATTGATTACGATTTATAAAGTATAGAAAATTAGATTAAAATATCTATTAATTTATATGAACCAACATTTTTAAAATTGAAATTGGATCCACGATATATAGAAAATTAGCAATTATAAAAAGATATTAGATCCACATTATATATCAACTTCCATAGTATTTATAACTTTATTATAGATAGTGAATCAATTCAAAACCCATTGAATAGCCCATTTATAATAAAAAAAATTAATATCCATACGGTTTTGGTTTTGTTTTCACAAATATTTGCTATGAAACAAACAAAAAAACAAAACCACACCGATTCAATAACAATTCCTAAATTTTGTAAAAGAAAAACTGAAACCAAATTGAAAGAAAATTGAGAACCGAACTATCCAAAATACAATTTATATATCTAAAATAACAATTATATTTAGTTTTAAATGATCAAATATTCTAAAAGTTTATAAACTAAACTACCCATAAATTTGGATTATCCTATTACTTTTTATCCAAAATATTTTAAATGATCCTAACTCTCCTATAGAACTGAATCACCAAAATATTTTTATCCAAACTATTTAAATTTATCCTATATTTTATCAAAAATTTTAAAAATAAAATTTTTATCTGAATTATTCAAAACTATCCGAAAAATGGGAACCGAGCCTTAACCTAATTGAACTCAAAATTTTATCAGATTTTTAACATTGTTATTCGAACAAAACCGAAAACCATAATAACCAAACCGAAACTAAATCCAAATTCATAAAAAAAACCTATAAGAACCGAAAAAACAAAAACCACAACCAAACCAAAACCGAACCAAAACTAAAAAGAAAAATTTGGAACATAACCAAAAACCGAACACCCATGCTTAAACTTATAACGAACAAACAAACGGGTTAATAAATTTGTCAACAAAAAATAGTCTCGCACTTTAAAAGCGCAGATCAAAATCTAATAGTTAATTAAAAAACATGTTTAACCTTAAATTTAGTCTATAAAAATGAAAATATCTGCTCATGTATGCTAATTAAAATCTAATATTATTATTATTATTATTCTAAAAAGATATTATTTATTATATACCATTCCTAAACTAAACTAAAGCAAAATATACAAAACTTCATTATAAAATTATTGAAATATGTATACATGAAAATGCACAATACCTATAACAAGGTACATAGTATACATATAAACATGCATAAGCAATTTTGCCAATAGAGGTTATCAAACAATTTTGTATATGATATATGAACATTTATAAAAAAAAAGATATATGAACATTTATGATCATTTTTCATGTGTGGAGGCGTACATATTAATGACAGCAAGCGCGTTGCTAGTCATCCGAGCAACCTTTACAACATGTCGCCGAACCAAATCTTTCACGACCGCTTTGGCTCGACCATCTTGGCCGAAACCATCCATACAAGTGTCATCATCAGTGAGAGCAGCACTAACCCATGTTTCAACATCCGACATAACCATCTCAAATTTCGAACTATCCTCGTAGTTGATCGACTCCAGCTCTCTTATTGAATCTTGGAGCTCACTCACCGAGTCTCCAATCTCCTCCACACAATCAGCAACCGCACCCGCTTCGAAACGTGTTAATCCACTTCTGCCGTGAGGAAAGTTCTTGATGAACTTGGCTGCCGATTTGGCTGAGGAGAGGGTCAGATTGAGGGCTGTGACGGCGAGTCTTTGAGGGTTGGAATCGATTTTTAAGGCGTAAGGAGATAGAGAGATGTAGCAAAGGGTTTTGTAGTGTGTGAGGTTGCATGATGTTTTGATGTAATCTAAGTTCGTTTGATTTGAATATGTTGATGGAGTTGCTGAGCTTGTGATGAAGAGAAGAAGAGCAATGGAGAGGAAAATGATTTCGATTTGTGATAAGGTTTTCATCTTTTTGGTTCTGAAAGAGGAATGGGCCGAGGTGAAACTGATGTACATGAGTGTGTGTATATATATATAATATTAATGTAATATAAGTAACTTGTGAAAAGAAATTTGGTTGAGTATATCCAATAACTCAATCATATCCAATAACTCATTCGATTGAAGCTAAGGTTTTTTTTTTGGGTGGGAAAGCTTATTGTCCGGTTCATATCTATAACGTAAGCTTCTTTTGTCCGGTTCATATATATTATTAAAATTGTATTTCCTAAAAAGCTACAACTATAAAATTAGATAATTTTCTCTTTTCTCTTTAAAACAGTAGAGTTTTTTATTTATTTAAAACAGTAGAGTGTGGAATATGGATTCTCATTTTTAAAATTTTGGAATAGTATGAAATGAAAGTTCTATGAAAACGATACATGAAAATAAACTTTATTAGTTAAAATTGTTTTTCACAAGAAAATAGCATATTGTCGTAAACTGGTAATAAATATATTTTTTGACTAGAAATAAAGATATTTATTATTATCATCTTCATGCATGAAGGTTGTAAGTATCGTAGTTATTTACTGGCGTTCCTGCCTTGTGAACCTCATAATTACGTGAGAGAAGCCTGACCTTGAGGATCTTTAGTTGGTTGCATATTTGAATATGTATTGATTAGTCCAACTTCAGTTTGGTACAACCATAGGTCCATCGTTTCCATGTTAAGCTCTATCCTTTTAAAAGAAAGTAAATAATGAGTTGTTCCGCATAGGGTCTACGTTGAGGGGATCTTTTATCTCCTTATTTATTTATTTATTTATTTATTCTGTGTACCGAAGCTTTAATTACAAATATTAAGAAGGCAGAGAGAAGACAACAACTAACGAGAATGAAGGTAGCCATAGCATGTTCATCGATATCTCATTTGCTCTTTGCAGACGATAGCCTCTTCTTTTGTAAAGCTCAAAAAGAAGAGTGTCAAACTATTCTCAAAATTTTAAAGGAATATGAGATAGTATCAGGTCAGCTCATAAATTTTGATAAGTCTTCGATTCAATTTGGGCATAAGATTGAGGAATCTGCCAGACAGGAGTTAAGGAATATTTTGGGCATCCAAAATTTAGGAGGAACAGGATCTTAACTAGGTTTACCAGAAAATCTTGGCGGCTCCAAAATACAAGTTTTTAGCTTTGTGCAGGATCAGCTAAATAATAGAGTCAACGGTTGGACTTTTAAGTTTTTCACAAAATGAGGAAAGGAAGTGATCATTAAATTAGTGGTTACGGCATTGCCAAATCATGTGATGTCTTGCTATCGTCTACCTAAGGCAACCGCAAAAAAACTTACAAGCGCGGTTGCACAATTCTGGTGGAGTCCAGGGGGGAGCACAAGAGGCATGCACTGAAAATCATGAGACAAAGTATGTGTAAATAAGGATGAAGGAGGGTTGGGGTTTAAAGACATCACTGATTTCAATACAGCGATGCTTGGTAAACAGTTATGGCGTCTGATAGAGAAGCCAAACACTTTATTTTATCGAGTTTTCAAAGGTCGGTATTACATGAACGCCTCACCCCTGGAACCGATTCGTTTATATTCTCCGTCATATGGCTGGCGGAGTATCGTATCTGCTTGATCTCTAGTAAGCAAAGGACTGATCAAAAGGGTGGGATCAGGATCATCTATATCTGTATGAAATGATCCATGGCTCCCAACCACTCGCCCGAGATCAGCTAATAAAAACCAACACAATTTTTACCCAGCCTTCACAGTGAATTCTCTCATTGATTCTACTTTCGCGAACTTGGAACTCGCAAGCACTTCAGACTTTGGTAGACCCACAAGGTGTGAAAATTATAGAAAGTATACCACTGAGTAGGACCCAGATGGTACATATAGATGGATGACATTTCACAAACAATGGAAAATATATGTTAAATAAGGATATCAGGTAGAACGGGTTTACCCAGACATGGAATGACCGCCATTACTGTTTGGACCCACAATTGATGTATTGAAGGCGTTCTGTTGGAAAATATGGTGCCCACCAAAGATAAAAAATTTCATACGGCAATTGGTGACAGGGTGTATAACAGTCACAAAGAATCTGCGAGCGCGAGGGATACAAGGGGATATATATTGTGCAAGATGTTGAGCCGATGAGGAATCGATAAACCATGTGTTTTTTGAATGTCCTCCACCACTACAGGTTTGGGCTCTCTCAAAGATACCATCAAAACCAGCTATTTTTCCAACAAGCTTTCTCTTCACAAACATGGATCATCTCTTCTGGAGAGTTTTCCCGCAGATGAATGATCATCAGTTTGCATGGATAATATGGTACATTTAGAAAGGAATGAATAATAAAGTTTTTAGTAATTTGGACATTGATCCCAGGAAAACGCTTAAATTGGCAGAAACAGAATCAATACTCTGGGCTGAGGCACATATATTGAACGAACAAAAGATAGTACCACACGTAGAGGTTACGACTCTACCGTCAATTCCAGAAAGATGGTTTTTCACAGATGGTTCCAGGAAAGAGAATGATATTTTCTCTTTAGAAGGATTTTTGATGGGCTGATGGGGGCAAGGAATGTTCGGGCTAGTCTATATCCTCTTCATGCGGAGATGGAAGCGCTACTCTGGGCAATGGAATGTATGAGAAACTTACGTCAATTTCAGGTTACGTTTGCAACAGATTGTTCTCAATTGGTGAAGATGGTTTCAGAACCAGAAGAATGACTAGCTTTTGCAAATTATTTAGAAGATATTAAGATACTGAAAGAAAGTTTTCTCCGATCAGAGATCATCTATGTACCAATGACGCAAAATTCAAAGGCGGATAGCCTAGCACGCAGTGTCAGGAAACAATCGTCTTTCGTCGTTCACATGATCAAGATCTCCCGTTTTGATTCACAGAATCAGTATGAGTCTGTATAAGTTGATGACAAAAAAAAAGTAAGTAAATAATGAGTTGAATCAGAAGAGATTAATCTACGGCATAGCATAATGAAAGCTTTAAAACTGAAAAAAATCAATGACCATCTCAATTTTTACTTTTAAAGATATATATATTTCTAAATAATTTTCTGAAAGTGTCTTTGGGGGAATTATTGGTAAGTGAATTCTCATGAACTTTGAAATTTTTTAAGAATCCATTGTTATTGGTTCTTGGATTTCAAAAATCTTAGTAGAATC
>NC_027756.1:12385122-12400060 GCF_000695525.1 Brassica oleracea var. oleracea | reverse complement strand
ATGAATTCTATTTATTTTTACTCATAAGACTTAACTTTCAAAATATCATATGTATCCATGTGATTTTCAAAATCCTTGTGATAAAAAACTAGAAAACAAAATAATTATTCTTACCAAATATCCATTGCACCTTAAATCCAAATTATATGTTCAAAACTATAATTCTTACATTTATATACTTTTAAATTTTTGAATAAATAATTATATTTAAAATATTATATTTTTAATATATATTATTAATAACATTTACAAATTTTAATACTTTTAAAATATTTTTTAAATAGTTTCAAAAAACATTTTCGAATTTCTAATTTGAAAAAATATATTCAAAATTATATAAAAACAACTTTTTTATTTTTTTTTATTTTTTATTACTTATACATCTATATAGCAAGGGTAAAATAGTCTTTTACCTTTTTAATGAAACTTATTTTGGTCATTTTCTTTTTTTAATGCTCTTTTTGTGACAAAATCCTTTTAAAATGGCTATTTAAGAAAAAATTTCAATTTTGTATGTATCAGTATTATTTTCTTTTTAATTTGAAAGCAAAAAATAATAATGCTATATGATTTAGAAAATAAAAAGATTCTATATTTATTTTACAAAAAACGATAGAAAATAGGTAATACAAATTCATGAAAATCTATATCAATCTAAAAAAGTTATGATCAAATTTAATAACTCAGTGTATATAAATTTTCACATTCCCCGTAACTTTTTAAAATATATCAACTCTCTAAATTCATAATCTCTACACAAATTCATCTCCCAATAATTTCCCACTAGATTTTTTTGTCCTAGCATAACCAAATGAAATATTAGTTTTAGATTTACAGAATTTTAAAATTTGATATACTAAATTACTTATAATTTCTAAAATTTTAGATTCGACCATGTCTTTGTGATAATAAAGCCATAATCTGTATATCAATACATAGATCAATCTCCCGCGAGACTGTACGTTTGTTACTTTATTATTTTTATATTCTTGATAGTATTTGTTTACGAAAATTTTGAAATTAGAAGATTATTATTATTGTCCATGGTAATTCTTCACTTTTGAATATGAAGTAGATCAATTGTTCAGAATATTAATTTCTTATAGGAATTGTACTTTTTTATTTTCAGTTATACATTTCAATTCAAATCTTACCTTGTACACCTCCCGTTTCAAATTAATTGTCTTTTTAGAATTTAGAATTTATTTTACTTTAAGCGTCATTTTTTGTTTTTAATGCGTTTAATTGCTATTTTTTCAATATTATCATATTTTTAGTTCATTAATTAATATAATCAATTAAAATGATGTATTAGTTGAGGGTAAAAATATAAAATTTAATGATTTTTTAATTCATGTAAAAAACGTAGAACGGAAAATCAAGTAAAAGAGAGGGGGAACTTTTAAAATATTTATTTTGTAAATGATTGCTCATGAAGTCCACAATTACAGTGGGTTTGATTAGGAAGAGCAATTAAGGATATCTATAAACGACTAATTTTCTTTTTTTTTTTGGTAAAAGATACTCTATTTCTCATTACTTTTCAAAAGATTACATTAATTTCCATTATAAAAACAATAATTACATACTTTGGTATACGAGCCGAATAACTCGAACCCTCGTGTTGAAGCTCAGACACGGAACAGTACAAATTTTGCAATTCATCAATGTCTATTAAAAATACTCAAAAACTTTTTTTTTTGAAAATTAAAATATTTAAAAACTTCATCAGAAATTGTAAGATCATATTGGTCTATTCCATATTATTATAAGTGTCTATTTAAAATCAACAAAATAATAAAATATCTTTGAACAAGATTAAAGAATAGTTTTACGTGAACGTGCAGTTTTGAATATAAAAAAGATACGAAAATCAGCATCATACTATTGTAAACTCAAAGGGAACAAACACAATAGTACTCGACCCCACGTATAGTTATTTATATTTGTTATCTCACATATTAGATATTACTTATTAGAGATAAACAATTATGTGACTACTATAAAAAAACTATATATTGTTAGTTTTTGTAGGGAAATGAATTAGAAATAGTAATAAATCATTACTAGTTAAAATTATTATTAATTGTTAAAAGAAAAAATATATGTGGTCTCGTATGGCACTCTTATGGATCGACGGCCAGCTGCTTCAATAATAAAAAATAAATTATGTTATTTATGTTATAAAAATAAAGGGAATGTCTATATCTTTATTAGACAATAAAAAGTCTTTTATATAAGAAATTACATAAGTTCGAAACCTAATACAATATGGGTTAGGAAATACAGATACATAAGAATATAGGCCTTTGGTTATGAGCTTCTACTAGACCTTGGTTTATAACACTTCCCCTTGGAAGATCTTCTCCGAAGAGGTTTGTACTACGCTTTGGATGTTGTCTCATTAAAACCTTACCAGGAAAACCCAATGGAATAAAACCATGTCGAAGGAAAAAGAGTACAACACGTATTACTCCCCCTGTTGAATACATCTCTGGATGTCAATAACGCCTTAGTAATTAGATCCACCAAATCCTCGCTTGAGTGAACTTGGACGGACAAACAACATGTATTACCAAAACTAATTTACCCTTCTTCGGGTAAGTTAGTATCAAATGGACCCAAGTCTTTAGTTCCTTGTAGGTAACAAAAATATGTATAATCTCATTCTAGTGCCTTTGGGTCGATCATGAGTTACATCTAGCTAATAGATTACGGTAAATTATTATCTAGCCTTGTATGGCTCGCCAAATCCGTCAAAACTTTATGGCACTTAAACATGGCATTTCGGGACCAAGGATCTCCTCATTTTCTTGATTAGGACCGAAATTATCTTTTCTGAACTGAGAGACCGTATAAATATGAGATTTGTCAATTCGTAAGCTTAGTCCATATCAAACTTCTTGAGCGCGTTATCTATGTATGTCATTTGATGCATAAGGATTTTCTTTTCAAGGTGCTCAATGTATAATCCAATATATAATCTTGTTTTCCCAAAACCTTTCATGTTGAATTTGAATTCTTTCTCGATGTGTTCTATCTTTGGGAAATTTCTCCAGAGGTTCTTAGGATATTCAAGTCGTTTAAATAAAGATATTCAATATTGTTCTCGAGAACTTGATGTGTTCGGTAGTTCGATACCCTCTGGAACTTTCACATAAATTTTGTTATCCAGTGGATCGTATAGATATGTATTTTATTTGCCAGACTTATAAGGAATCAGAGTCGTTGCATCCACCACATATGAGTATGTCTCCTTTATAATTGATTCCAGGTCTTTGTGAGAACCTTATGCTATTTCGCCATTCTTATTATGTTTTCTCACCAAAGACTTACTTATGTCCAACTGGTTTGACTACATCTCTTCTCTTAAGAGATTTCATATACCACGTCTTATAGTATTATCAATTTGTTTAATCAATTTCTCTGAGTAATTTCTCTGAGTGCACTCTATGATAGACGTTGGTTTCATGATACTCGCTTTTGTCAAGCGCTTTTGTATTCAAATATTATATCATCATCGACGTCGATATTATTTTACCGCTTCCATTTATAATCCAGACATGACATAATGCATTTAGATCATATTATTTTCAGGTACCTGATCTTTATTCATGGTCATGTCTAAGGTTTCCTTTGGACAACTTTAATTTCGGATCTTCCATTTCAATTTTATGCTCTTTTTATTTTCGAGTAATACATGTATGGAATCGTCTTATCTTAACTAAGTCCAATATCAATTTTATTAGAGCATAACCCGCTGGTATATTTCAGTTTGAGTCATCAAACATGTCTGGCAATTGACTTGTTTAAGTTCTGAGAATGATTCATTCTTTGGACTCTTATTCTATATTCATATTTGAGGATCATTATTCATTCTCGAAATCATTTACCAGCTTATTATTTCTCTCCCTGATGTTGGATATACGGATTTCAGATCCCATCTTATAACTTTGTGGTGGAGCAACTTATTTAAGTTCTCTATATGGGAACATTAATTCTTGACCCTTTATCAAATTCATGGGAGAGTCTCTATTTGTTCTTTGGCATTATGCGAACAAATTTTGCTGCAACTTATAAGGATTCATAAATCCACCGGTATCACCAATTACTCTTGCAAACTTATTGCAGATTTTGACAAGGATATGTACAACCATATGTATGATGGATGATCAGTCCATCCGTGGGTGATCAAGCCCACGAAATTCCTTGCTTATTTTCGAAATATCATGGTGAATACTCATATTATCAATTCTCTTATTCAAAGGGGCAGCATATCTTAAACCATTCAATAGAATGTCGCATACTTAACCGGAATGGCATGACCGGTTTGCCAATCATTAATCTCCATATAATCTTTCTGTTGTGCAATTTTGTTTTCAAATTTGATTTTGGCCGAGTTCTATATGGGCTATTGTTGTCGTGGATGCTTAACTTATTTAGGGATTTAGGGATTCTCTGATTCTCCTCCTTGAGATAATAACACTTAATGTTCATTTATCTCGTATTGAATCCCAAACTTAGGTAATTTAATATCAAATTTTGTTCCCTTAGACAATAATTTTGAAAACATCATGCATTAAATAAATCAATGTGTGCAACAAATAGCCAGAAATAAATTAAGTCTGAATAGATTAATAGGGTTTTAAATTCGGCCAAGATTTTAAGTTTGGCTAAGATATAGATTCGGCCAAGATAAATTATTCAAAAGACTTTGGCCAAGGAATTTTGGCCAAGGGGATTCGGCCAAGATAATTTTATTAGTTTGATTAGATTTCATATTTGGCCAATGGAAATTTCAATTTGGCCAAGGGATTTCCTATTTGGCCAAGGTTTCATCTTTGTGGCCAAGGAAAATCGTTTAATGTTTGTCTTTGGCCAAGCTTTTGCCTTCGGTCAAGGTCTTTTAATGTTGGCCAAGAGAATTTAGACTTTGCATTTGATCAAGATTTAAGCTAGGTCAAGATTCTACATTTGGCCAAGGTTTTAAAGATCATGCGATTGTTCATTGGGCCAGACATAAGTTTCGGCTAGGCCAAATCCGAATGGTTCTAGGATTCTTATAGATCTCGGCTAAGGAGTAATTTATGATCAGATTTTAAGTTTTAAGCAAGTGATCATGTCTTAAATTTGGCAAAGGCTTTGAGAAACGATCATACAAATGTTCATATGAACATGTATAGTCTTGGCCAAGCCAAATCCAAACAGTTTTAGGATTTGGTTATTTGTTTCGGATTTGCTAGATTTTTTTCAGCATATGATTCAAGGTTTAAAAACACATATAGACCAGACAATGTAATCTAATCAATTTTAGCATATGATGAAGTTTTGACCCTACGACCAAGCTTTTAATCATGCGGATAGGATTTCATACAATCTCTATGTTTTAAACAAGCAAGGCATCATTTTCAATCAAGTAATCAGCTAGCAAATCAGATTTGGATCATGTGAGCACGTGATTGAGCAAATTAAATCTAGGTTCCATGCTGCATGCAATCATATTTTATCTTTAACAATCAATCCAAATTTTAGTTTCTTAGCATGCGAGCTATGCGATCAAACAAATCAGATTTTAGGTTTGAAACATGCGAATCAGATTTGGTTAAGACATACAATTCAGATTTTAAACATTTCATGTGATCAAGCAACCAAGTCAGATTTCAATCAATAGCATGTGATCAAGGCAATTTCTATTTCTAATTGGATTTAATCATGCAATTTCAATTTCCTAGGTTTAATCAATTTTTAATCAATTAGCATATGAATAATTTCAATCTAATCATGAAATTTTATCCCTAGGTTTCATATGATCAAATTCTGAAATTCTATTTTCAATTTTTTAAATTTTCAGGAAATACCAATAATCATGCGATCAGATTTTAGGTTAAATTTCAAATCCTAATTCTAATAGGATTTAGACACAAGAACATGTAATTATTCTTAGTCTAATTATGCAACCTCAAACATGTATTTATGCATGAAAAATATCAAGTTATACAAGCATAAAATCGGCCAAGACAAAAACCCTAACAACTTTATAACAACCTTCCTATTTTTAAGGGTTCTAGGTTTTAGCATGCAATTTCAGTTTTAGTATTTATGTTTCTATTTCTTACATTAAAACATGTAATTTCTATTAACAAACAAATCATACAATCAAGTTTTAATAATCCTAGCATGTGATTAGGTGATCAAACAAATCAAATTTCAATTAAGCATGCGATTCCTAATTTTAAAAACATGCAATCAGATTTTCTTAAAACAAACAATCAGATTTTAAAACTTTAAACAGCATGTGAAAACAAGTTTTAGAAATTGTTTTTTTTTTCATCAAGGGATTTTAATTTTAAAGCTATGCGATTTGTTTAGGTTTAAACAAAAGCGATTCCTAAACACATTAGGAATCGGTTTTTCAAGCATACCAAGTATGCGGTCTGATTATTGACATAATCAGATCTGAAACTATTGTTTTAGGTATATGATTCAAGTTTTAGAATTATTAGAATCATATTAGATAGTATAGGTTTTATACAATTTTCGGTTTTAAGCATGACATGTGATTTTCATGTCATGCGATTTTAGGTTTAGATTAGTTCTTAGGTTTAAAACTTATGACCATGTTTTACTAAGTTTTAAACATATACTATATGATTTATAAGGATATAAATCGAATTATGTATTTATAGTTGGTTAAGTTTTGATTTCTATTTCAAAGAATTAGGGTTTTGATCAAAACAAGCAATACGATTCCAATTTCAATTCATTCAATCAATCAATCTCAATTATGAATTTAGCAATCCTAGCATATGGATTTCTATGTCAAGAATCAAGCAACACCATTCAAGCAATCAATCGATTTTAATTTAGAACATATATCATACGATCAGGGTTTATAAAATCGATCATGTCTTTAGTTTTTAGGGTTTTGATTGATTTCTTGCATAACATGCAATATGCATGCATGCGGCTAGGGTATTAGGAATTGGGGTATCGAACTTATGATTATGAGCTTCGATTTACTCATTGGGCTTCAATCTCAATTATGAATATAGCAATCCTAGCATATGAATTTCTATGTCAAGAATCGAGCAACACCATTCAAGCAATCAATCGATTTTAATTTAGAACATATATCATACGATCAGGGTTTATAAAATCGATCATGTCTTTAGTTTTTAGGGTTTTGATTGATTTCTTGCATAACATGCAATATGCATGCATGCGGCTAGGGTATTAGGAATTGGGGTATCGAACTTATGATTATGAGCTTCGATTTACTCATTGGGGTTTTGATCTATTACCCTATGGTTTCAATTACGGTTTAAGGATTACCTTAACCTCAAGTATGGTTGAATGGACCACCAATGAGATGGGGATAGCGAGCTGAACGTTCAGATTGATATGCGAACGAGCTGAGGTCGTCTAGAGCTGGAACGTATCACTAGCTGTCCTTGCTGGTATCGGTAACATGAGCTAAAGCTGAGATCGTCTGATCACGAACGGAGACAAGCTGTTATCGCGAGCGGTATCGAGTCGTCTATCGCGAGCTGGCTGAGATTCGGTTATATTCTCCGTCATATGGCTGGCGGAGTATCGTATCTGCTAGATCTCTGGTAAGCAAAGGACTAATCAAAAGGGGGGGATTAGGATCATCTATATCTGTCTGGAATGATCAATGGCTCCCAACCACTCGCCCGAGACCAGCTAATAAAAACCAACACAATTTTTACCCAGACTTCACAGTGGATTCTCTCATTGATTCTACTTCAAGAACTTGGAACTCGCAAGCACATCGTACTTTGGTAGACCCACAAGGTGTGAAAATTATAGAAAGTATACCACTGAGTAGGACCCGGATGGTAGATGGAGATGGATGACATTTCACAAACAATGGAAAATATAAGTTAAATAAGGATATCAGGTAGAACGGGTTTACCCAGACATGGAATGACCGCCATTACTGTTTGGACCCACAATTGATGTATTGAAGGCGTTCTGTTGGAAAATATGGTGCTCACCAAAGATAAAACTTTTCCTATGGCAATTGGTGATAGAGTGTATAACAGTCTAAAAGAATCTGCGAACGCGAGGGATACAAGGGGATATATGTTGTGCAAGATGCGGAGCCGATGAGGAATCGATAAACCATGTGTTTTTTGAATATCCTCCACCACTACAGGTTTGGACTCTCAAAGATACCATCAAATCCAGCTATTTTTCCAACAAGCTCTCTCTCCACAAACATGGATCATCTCTTCTGCAGATTTTTCCTGCAGATGAATGATCATTAGTTTGCATGGATAATATGGTACATTTGGAAAGGAATGAATAATAAAGTTTTTAGTAATTTGGACACTGATCCCAGAGAAACGTTTAAATTGGCAGAAACAGAATCAATACTCTGGGCTGAGGCACATATATTGAACAAACAAAAGATAGTACCACACGTAGAGGTTATGACTCTACCGTCAATTCCAGAAAGATGGTGTTTCACAGATGGTTCCACGAAAGAGAATGATATTTTCTCTTTAGAAGGATTTGATGGGCTGATGGGGGTGAGGAATGTTCGGGCTAGTCTCTATCCTCTTCATGCGGAGATGGAAGCGCTACTCTGGGTAATGGAATGTATGAGAAACTTACGTCAATTTCAGGTTACGTTTGCAACGGATTGTTCTCAATTGGTGAAGATGGTTTCAGAACCAGAAGAATGACCACCTTATGCAAATTATTTAGAAGATATTAAGATCCTGAAAGAAAGTTTCCTCCGATCAGAGATCATCTATGTACCAAGGACGTAAAATTCAAAGGCGGATAGCCTAGCACGCAGTGTCTGGAAACAATTGTCTTTCGTCGTTCACATGGATCAAGATCTCCCGGTTTGGTTCACAGAATCAGTATGAGTCTGTATAAGTTGATGACAAAAAAAAAGTAAGTAAATAATGAGTTGTATCAGAAGAGATTAATCTACGGCATAGCATAATGAAAGCTTTAAAACTGAAAAAAATCAATGACCATCTCAATTTTTACTTTTACAGATATATATATTTCTAAATAATTTTCTGAAAGTGTCTTTGGGGGGGATTATTGGTAAGTGAATTATCATGAACTTTGAAATTTTTTAAGAATCCATTGTTATTGGTTCTTGGATTTCAAAAATCTTAGTAGAATCCATTGTTATTGGATTAAGAATTTTCAAAATTCATTCAAATCCCTTGTTATTCAAAAAATTTAGTTATTATTGATTCTCTAATTCTAAGTAAATCTAGTGTTATTGAGACATGATATCTATTTAGTTTTACTCATAAGACTCAACTTTCAAAATATCATATGTATCCATGTGATCTAAAATCCTTGTGATAAAAAACTAGAAACCAAAATAATTATTCTTACCAAATATCTATTGTACCTTAAATCCAAATTATATTTTCAAAACTATAATTCTTACATTTATACACTTTTAAAATTTTGAATATATAATTATTTTTAAAATATTATATTTTAATATAGATATTAATAATTACATTTACAAATTTTAATAATTTTAAAATATTTTTTAAATAGTTTCAAAAAACATTTTCGAATTTCGAATTAGAAAACATATATTCGAAATTATATAAAAACAACTCTTTTTATTACTTATACATCTATATAGCAAGGGGTAAAATAGTCTTTTACCTTTTTAATGAAACTTATTTTGGTCATTTTCTTTTTTTAATTGTCTTTTTGTGACAAAATCTTTTAAAATAGCTATTTAAGAAATTTTTTCAATTTTCTATGTATCAGTATTATTTTCTTTTTAATTTGAAAGCAAAAATAATAATGATATATGATTTAGAAAATAAAAAGATTATATATTTATTTTACAAAAAATGATAGAAAATAGGTAATACAAATTCATGAAAATCTATATCAATTTAAAAAAATTATGATCAAATTTCATAAGTCAGTGTATATAAATTTTCACTTTCCATGTAATTTTTTAAAATATATCAACTCTCCAAATTCATAAACTCTACGCAAATTCCTCTCCCAATAACCTCCCTCTAGATTTTTTTGTCCTAGCATAACCAAATGTAATATTAGTTTTATATTTACAGAATTTTAAAAATTGATATACTAAATTACTTATAATTTCTAAAATTCTAGATTCGACCATGTCTTTGTGATAATAAACCCATAATCTGTACGTTAGTTACTTGATTATTTTTATATTCTTGATAGTATTTGTTTACGAAAATTTTGAAATTAGAAGATTATTATTATTGTCCAAGGTAATTCTTCACTTTTGAATATGAAGTAGATAAATTGTTCAGAATATTAATTTCTTTTAGGAATTGTACTTTTTTATTTTCAGTTATACATTTCAATTCAAATCTTATCTTGTATACTTCCCCTTTCAAATTAATTGTCTTTTTAGAATTTAGAATTTATTTTACTTTAAGCGTAATTTTTTGTTTTCAATGCATTTAATTGCTAATTTTTTCAATGTTATCATATTTTTAGTTCATTAATTAATATAATCAATTAAAATAATGTATTAGTTGAGGGTAAAAATATAAAATTTAATGATTTTTTAATTCATGTGAAAAACTTAGAACGGAAAATCAAGTAAAACAGAGGGGGTAACTTTTAAAATATTTATTTTGTAAATGATTGCTCATGAAATCCACAATTACGGGAGAGAAACGTGGGTTTGATTAAGAAGAGCAATTAAAGATATCTATAAATGACTAATTTTACCTTTTTTTGGTAAAAGATACTTTTATTTCTCATTATCTTTTTTCTACTTTTCAAAGGATTACATTAATTTCAATTATAAAGACAATAATTACATATTTTGGTATACGAACCGAATAACTCGAACCCTCGTGCTGAAGCTCAGACACGGAACACTACAAATTTTGCAATTCATCAATGTCTATTAAAAATACTCAAAAACTTTTTTTTGAAAATTAAAATATTTAAAAAATTCATCAGAAATTGTAAGATCATATTGGTCTATTCCATATTATTATAAGTGTCTATTTAAAATCAACAAAATATCTTTGAACAAGATTAAAGAATAGTCTTACGTGAACGTGCAGTTTTGAATATAAAAAAGATTCGAAAATTAGCATCATACTATTGTAAACTCAAAGGGAACAAACACAATAGTACTCGACCCCACGTATAGTTATTTATTTTTTGTAATATTACATATTAGATATTACTTATTAGAGATAAACAATTATGTGACTACTATAAAAAACTATATATTGTTAGTTTTTGTACGGAAATGTATTAGAAATAGTAATAAATCATTACTAGTTAAAATTATTATTAATTGTTAAAAGAAAAAATATATGTGTTCTCGTATGGCACTCTTATGGATCGACGGCCAGCTGGTTCAACAATAAAAAATAAATTATGTTATTTGCTTATATATGGTTCAATTTTTTTTCTTCTTGTTTAACAAATTACTATTGAATTCTAAACTTTACAACTATTCTTAGGCTTGGGCACTTTACCCAATACCTGACCCAAAAAACTCAAACCGAAATCAAAACCGAAATAGCAAAATACCCGAATGAGTATTAATTTAGAAAAGATTGGATATCCGAACCTGAACGGGTAATATCTGAACCCGAATGGATACCCGAAAATAATCGAACATAAGTATATATAACCTTACATTTTTAATTTAAATTTTTTATTTTATTTAAAATATTTATATTGATGTTATACATACGTTAAAATCATATAATATACATACTTTAAAATGATTTTTTACTCACTTAAATGCATGTCAAGCTTTTTGTTTTATGTATTAACAAAAATTACATCCAATTTTTTTTTTAAATGACCAAATTTATGTTTATTTATTTTTGCAATGTTATCTCTAAATCTATTAATCACTCTATCTATTAAAAATAAAAAAAATCAGTTAAGTGAAAGTTATATTTTTAAATACAAGAAACTTAAAACAATGAAAAAATTAATTTTTTATTACAAAATCTAAATACCCGAACCCGATCCGAAATAACCGAATCCGAACTAAAAATACCTGAACCCGACCCGAAATACAAAAATACCCGAACGTGTTCTATATCCCTATACCGAAATACCCGAAAATCTGAAATATCTGATCCGAACCCGAACGGATACCCGAACGCCCACCCCTTACTACGCTATTCCGCAATGTCGTCAAGCGAACCTCATTTATGTTAACGTGTTGCTTGAGCATTCAATTTATTTTGCAAACAGCAAATATGTAAGAACAATACTGCAGTTGGTTAGTCTTATAAAGTGATCTTGATGTTATAGACGCCAAATTAGAATCACAAGTGATAACTAACCTGTTACATTCGTTTCCATAATGAACTAGTTGTTTCGTAGACGTAATCACGATGGCCAATATGTTAACATCATAAATCGTTTTTGCAGGCATACTTTATATTGGTAAAAGGTATACGAAATGTTTTTTTTTTTTTTGCTTAAAAAGGTATACGAAATGTAATAGCTATAAGTCTGATATTGGTAGGCACGCGTGACCATATCTTCATGTTTGGTTTAATAGAAAATTCCTTAAAAATACAAAAACTAATTTTCATTTGTTAATAAAATACATAAATTATTTTGAATACATATTTAATACACGAACTAATTTTTGTTACCTATTAAATAATTCGTAGATTTTACACATCGCTTTAAACGACGTCAACTCTGTTTAACGGAAGTGATGATGTTGTTAGTGTTTAACTAAATACATAGTTAAACTGTGAAAAAAAAATTCCTTAAAAATACACGAACTAATTTTTATTTTCTCATAAAATAAACAAACTATTTCAGATCGCCGTTTAATACACAAATTAATTTTCATTTCCAATTACATACACAAACTTTTGAAATTTACAAATTTTACACATCGATTTTAACGATATTAACTTTGTTTAACGGAAGTAAAAACAATGTTAGCTTTCACTTAAAAATCCTTTCAAATCCCCCCATATAGATTATATTATAGCTTTCTTCTCCGATGCTTCCATAGTGTAAATTAACATTGACTCACTCATTATCACTGCAATCAAAGCGAATAGGGGAAGAATAAAAAATGCATAACACTCCAAAATCAGAAACTCTTTTGGAAATTACCTCTTTTTCGTCCTTTTCACAACATGGAAATCGACTCCACTTCAAAGCGATATAAAGTGAAATCAAAGCGAAGAAGAAGAAAAAGAACAATTGGAGAATAAGAGAAGTTAGAACAGATTATGGAACTCGCATTGAAACTAATTTGAAGTAGAAATTGAAACTAAATTAAATTAGAGTGCAATTGATTTGAGAGGTTTTGTCTGAGGGCGAGTTTGTTTTTCATAGTTTAAATATGTGCTTAATTAAACACTAATGTCCTCTTCACTTCTGTTAAAGATAGTTGACATCGTCTAAATCAATGTCTAAAACCTGCAAATTTTAAAAGTTTGTGTATTAAATGGGATACAAAAATTAGTTCGTGTACTAAAGGGAATCCAAAATAGTTGTGTATCTTATAAGCAAATGAAAATTAGTTCGTATATTTTTACGGAGTTTTCCTTCCACAGTCTAACAATGTGTTTAGTTAAACACTAACATCGTCATCACTTCCGTTAAACAGAGTTGACGTCGTCTAAAATGAAGTGTAAAATCTACGAATTTCAAAAGTTTGTGTATTTAATAGGCAACAAAAATTAATTAATTTATTAAACGGGAATCCAAAATAGTTTGTGTATTGTATTAGCAAACATAAATTAGTCCATGTATTTTAAAGAAATTTTCCGCTGGTTTAACCTTAAACCAAATTGAGCTAAAGAATGTTCAACTTAAGTGATTTGATATGTTTGTATACAAGGGCGGATTCAGAGTAGTATTTAGCATGGGGCACATACTGAGACATATAAATAACTTAAAGAGTATATATAAATTTTGGGTGAACTACTTAAGAAAAAATAAAAAGACGTGTGGGGCACATGTCACACCCTTCCACCTGAGTCTGCCCTTGTTTGTAATTTTGTATATAGCTCAACTTTTTAAAAAATATCACAAATGTTATAAATCAATTGGTGGATGTCCATAACCGGCCCGGTCCATAACCGACCCATACATTTAGAGAGTGAGACGGTCCAATCCTAGAGAGAGAGAGAGGCGGCCGCGAGACTTGGAGAGGAGAGAGAGGCGGCCGCGAGAGTTGGAGAGGAGAGAGATGCGGCTACAACTTGCTTATTTCCTAATTTGTTTATGTTTATGATTTGTAATCTTTCCTATTATTGTATTTCCATTTATCTCTCTTGTAACCCCTATATAAAGGGAACACTTATTCATTAATAATATACAGAAACTTACAGTTCTAAATCCTTAAGTTTACAACACGTTATCAGCACGATAGCCTCTAACACCCTGAGCCTAAAACTAAATCGCTAAAACCCTAAAACCCTAAATGAAAAGGAATCTGCCTCAGAACTTCGAAGAGGCCGTTCTCCTAAACCGTGAGGACCCAGAAAACGATCAAGATATCAAATCGAAGCCCTGGCCAAGACGAATCAGTCAGTACAAACCGCTTGTCGATCTGACCACCAACGCGCCCTCACGCAGAGATACAGTGCGCGCCGATTTGCTTTGGAACCCTAATCCGAACCCGACGATACCAACGAACCCTAATCCGTTCGCGACTCCGTTCCAGCTCGCGTCCAAGACAGCTCGTGTCCAGCTCGCGTCCCGATTGTGTCTAAGCTCGAGGTTCATTCTTGGTGGTCCGGTTTCTACAAACAACTAAACTAAAGGTATTTCGAATTCTAAGAACATAATGAATCGAATTTGGTTGATTGTAAAGAATGAAACCCTAAAATATAATCTCTAAGATGCAAGCCATAGGATAATAAATCAATCCCTAAGCGAGTAAATCGAAGCTCTATAAGTTTGATCCCCA
>NC_027756.1:12383197-12385031 GCF_000695525.1 Brassica oleracea var. oleracea | reverse complement strand
GATTGAATTGATCATCCTGAAATTGTAATTGCTTGTTAATTAAATCGAAACCCTAAAATCCTAATTTTGAAAATCGATTTTGATTGTTTGAATTGAATATTAATTGATTGATTTGATCACCTAGAACTATTGCTAAGATTGTTTAAATTTAAATCTGAATGAATTAAGATTGTTTAGACTGAAACCCTAATAACCTAGTCTAGATTATTTTGAAATCGAATCTGAATTGTGGCCGTGTGGCCTTGTTGCATTCTAGGTTAATAGTTCTTGATCATACCTTGTGGCCGTGTGGCCTTGTTGCATTCATACCCTAATTTGATCACAATTGATTGATTGCAAATTGCACTTAGAACTTTTCTAGGAATGGTATTGAATCAAATCAAGTAGCCGTGTGGCTTGTTCTTTTGTTTGGCCGAGAGGTTTGTTTGTATTGATTGCATCATATAGAAACAATGTATGTTAGGATTGTAATTACATGACAAACTAAATGCATAAGATTGAACCGATTGCATATTGGACGAGAGGCATAGATCTTGGCCGTGAGGCATTGATTGATTGTTTAAACCTAAAGACCTAAAGATATTAATCTATGATTTCAAATGTCGAAAATCAACAACCTGGATTTCGCTGCCCTAAATCTCTCTGGAGATAACCTTCAATGGGCGCTCGATGCTAAGATCATCCTGAAATCCAAGGGTCTCGGTGAATGTATCACCGAGAACAATAATGATAATGAGAAAGATCGTTACAGAGCCATCTTGATCATTCGTCATCATCTAACTGAGAGTCTCAAGGATCAGTATCTAACCATTGAGAATCCACTAGATCTTTGGAACGAATTGAAATCGAGATATGATCACCAGAGAATGGATTATGAAACTTCAGATTGTCTAAAAGACTGAAGATTGATTTTGACATTTGTAATCTAAATTTATGTGTTCTTTGTTTTGGTGTTTTTCATTTCTATGTTTTCATTTCTTCGAACTTGTTTTATTAAAACTTAATAAAAGAAATGAATGATTTTATTGAAACAAACGCCAATATGAGTTTATAAATTGCGGATAAGTATACATTAAGGTCTATGGCCAGATATGTATAAGGGCAAGAATTTAGATGCTTTATATTCACCCAGAGAAACCCATTGAGATTATAAAATATAGAGATATAAGAATGGTTTCCACAATGGTACAATGGGAAAAAGGAAACAACAGTTCCTTCAGAGTTATGAAAATCGCCCAAGACCATATTAAGTCCTAAAGACTATACAATGCATTCTCTATTGATCAAGACTATGCCAAGATCAGTATGATAGAGGCAATAGTCATGGTAACCAGAATGGTTTACCCACGAAATTATACACTTTATGGTATGACCGGATTGGCCAACCCGGTCCAAAACATGATGCGAAATTGATATTGGAAAGGGCACAAAGAGTTATCCCATAGAATCTCACGTGTGTAGCATGAACACAAGGAAAACTCATTAGGCCATGATGTCCCAAAGCACTTAAAGATTATAGTATGTCCATGAGGGGGCAATGAGGACAAATCCGCACATGTCCATACTATATATAGCTTCGCTGAATCCTTTTATAAATCTGTATTGGCCATTACCCATAGGTCCAAACTCTCAGTCCAAGGCTTGGGGACACACTAATTTACATGCATCTTAACTAATAAGCATCAGACCATTAAGTGAGCATAAATATTCTCACCTCAAATTTATTACGGGTCGTGAGCCAGACATATAACATCTTGAGATATTTGGATAAGCCACCACAAATATATGTGCCGTCTAAGATGGATCCTTAGAAGAGGATGAGGATGGGGATATA
>NC_027756.1:12382702-12383040 GCF_000695525.1 Brassica oleracea var. oleracea | reverse complement strand
TGAAATAGACGTCCAAAGATTATACATTTACAAAGCTAGCTAATCAAATGCCAGACACATTTGCTGACCCGAAAAAGAATAACCAAGTCATATATAAACCAGCTTGTAAAGCACCAACTAAATTGATGTCCAAGAGAGACACAGTCAAGTTGCTACAGAGTATATATAAGATAGACCAATAAGTTCCAAAAGATAAGAATCCTCGGAAACAAAAGAGAAAGGTGCATAGAATGATAAAACAAATTCGAGGTCAAGGAAACCATCCCAGACATAGAGATAAGGCCGGCCGGCTCTAAGGTACAGGTACCAAACAATGTAGCTTGGGACGCCAAGCTGCA
>NC_027756.1:12381839-12382636 GCF_000695525.1 Brassica oleracea var. oleracea | reverse complement strand
CGAGGATCATGAACCCACGTTAGTATAAGAGTGCGCACTCGTAGAACAGATTGAATGGAAGCGTGGGAAGTTAAAATTTAAAGAAGAAAGGCGTATTTGGCCATATGATTAAGACGCCATATGATGTTAAAACCAGTGGATATAAATGGGTCTTGTGAGGAATAGAAATCGTGAGATATAAAGCTAATGTTGCACAAGGATTCTCACAAAGACCAGTAATAGATTATGAGGAGATATACTCCCATGTGGTGGATGCAACTACTTTTAAGATTTCTCATAAGTCTGGCTATATAAGAGAGAAAATTAGACTTGCAGCAAACTGATGTAGTGACTGCATATTTATATGGTCCACTGGATAATGAAAGTACTAGAGAGGATTGAGCTGAATGTACAGCAAGTTCTCGAGAACAATATTGATAATCATCGAAATATATGATCTGGATATTCTAGAAACCTCTGGATACAATTTCCCAAACGGTTGAATACCTTAAGAATAAATTCGAGATGAAAGATCTCGGGAAAACAAAATTCTGTTTGGGATTATAACTTGAGTACATAAATGATGGGATCCTTGTGCATCAGATGGCATACACTGAAAAGGTACTCAAGAGATTTAATATGTCTGATTGTCATTCTCTGACCATTCCCATGGTCGTGAGGTCTCTCGGCCTGGACATTGACCCATTCCATCCCAAGATGGACGATAAAGATGACCTAGGTCCCTAAATGCCATATCTCAATGCCATAGGAGCTTTAATGTACTTGGCAACTCACACACGGCCTGATATAAGCTTTGC
>NC_027756.1:12356087-12381740 GCF_000695525.1 Brassica oleracea var. oleracea | reverse complement strand
GGTCTATATTATACTAATCATAACAAAGATGGTTTAGTTGGCTTTGCTGATGTTGTTTATTTATCAGACCCACATCAAACTCGATCACAGACATGATATGTCTTTACACATGGAGGTACGGCCATATCATGGCGTTCCATGAAACAAACCATCGCGGCCACTTCATCTAACCACTCGGAAATCTTGGCCATACATGAGGCCAGCCGCTGGTTGAGGTCGATGACCCAACACGTCCGAGCTGATTGCGGGATAGCCGAGTGCAAAAAGCCAACCGTGATGTATGAGGACAATGCTGCGTGCATTGCTCAGCTCAAGGACGGTTACATAAAAGGTGATAGGACGAAGCACATATTGCCTAAGTTCTTCTTTACTCAAGAGCTTCAGATAGCCGGTGAGGTCCAGGTCGTCTAAGTACGATCCAGTGACAATTCAGCTGACCTATTCACCAAAGCACTTCCGACCTGCACGTTCAGGAAACTCACGCATCAGATTGGAATGCGTAGGCTGAAAGACCTCCACTGAGATTCACATCAGGGGGAGTAGTACGTGTTGTACTCTTTTTCCTTCATCATCATGGTTTTGTCCTACTGGATTTTCCTGATAAGGTTTTAATGAGGCAACATTAAGCGTATTACAATCCCTGTATGGTTATGGTGGATGTCCATAACCGATCCGGTCCATAACCGCTCCATACACTTAGAGAGAGAGACGGTTTAACCCTAGAGAGAGAGAGGCGGCCGCGAGATTTGGAGAGGAGAGAGAAGCAGCTACAACTTGCTTATTTCCTAATTTGTTTATGTTTATGATTTGTAATCTTTCCTATTATTGTATTTACATTTATCTCTCTTGTAATCCCTATATAAAGGGAACACTTATTCATTAATAATATACAGAAACTTACAGTTATAAATCCTTAAGTTTAAAACAACAAAGAAATTGATCAACCAAACTATTTAAATAAAAAATAAAAACTATTCAACTTATGATTTATGAGGTGTGAGAGTGGACCAATCTGGTGTTAAACTCGAGTAAATGAGCCTAATCACCAATACATGACCTTAACTGTGAAGGTAAAAAGATATGCAAGAAGTGAAGACCTCGGGTTTCATCATGTTCCTTCCTACACAACACACATCTCCACTCTATGCCCTCATACGCAGTAGCAGATGTAGAGCAAAATTTTATGGGGGGCAGCATAGGGGGCAGCTGCCCCCCCCCCAACTAATGTGGCTCCGTCATTGCTCATACGGACACACACATTAGGCCGCACCAGATACTGCTTTGGAGACAATGACAGGCTGATAATTCGTTGTATGCCCAAAATGCTAGTCCATGATACTCCTGAGATTTCCATTGTGCATTATGTTCAAAACTATTTTATCAAACCAGATACTAGAGGATGTATCATCACTTATTTTCATATTTAATTCATATGCAGTTTTGTCAAGATGTCTAGATGAATAAGCTATATGCAGCCTTGGTTGGTCAAAATAATATTGGCTATATATAGTCTTGAAATACACACAAATTTGACACATGAAAAAAAACTCAAGAACTCTTTGAAAAATGACTATTCACCAAACTTGTGTTGAGAAGCATTAGGCATACATAGTAAACATTTTCAAGATGACATTATTAATAATGACAGAAATATAGGACATAAACTACACATGGCCGAGTGGTACGGCAAATTTGAAAATATGCTAAAAATTTGGGGTTTGAAACCTACCAAACTCATATTTATCTGTTTGTAGACAGATGACATAAGTATATAATTTCCATTATAAACAACCGGATATATCTAATGACGTTGGACATATGCCCATAGACTAGTTAATTGAATCTCAGTCTATCGGATACCTCCGGGTTATCAAAAAAAAAAAAGACATAGAACACCCTTGTTGAATATCTTTGGCACACTGGAAAAGCCTTCCAAAATTTCATTGACAGGTACTAAGATGACGTCGAAATGCAAATAAAAACCCATTATACAAAATGAGAAAAGCTCGATGGAAACAAAGGTAGTAGGCATTTACTGGACTATATCAAATTTGACTGTGCAACATGATATTGTATTGCTATAGTATACTTTTAATCTTTTATTTACGGTGACAACTATATAGCTTAATTATTTTAAAGCAAATAAATATTTATTCCCTGTTGTAAAATTATTAGCTTTATTAATGTCAACTTATCGAATTAAATTAAAAATTTAAATTATATTGATGAAATTGTATAGAAATTGTAATTTTTTATATAGTTACATATACATGAAACTAAACTAAGCCAGAAAATTTATAATATCATCAGTGCGCATATTTTTTCAGTTAAATTTATGTTTTTAGAGAGAAAGAAAAGAAGAGGCTTGTTAGTTAACTTTCGAACTAAACTTGCTGGAAAACTTGCATCGTCCAGGGAATCAGATCCACAATAATAAAACCAAAAATTGTCGTTAATGTTTTTGTACATTCGATTTCTGATATATTTGGAAAAGCTTAAGAAAATAGATTTATCTACGTATGTTATCAAAGTGCGCTTATCTTTTTGGGCACACGTCCGTTTAAAATTCCAAAGTTAAGCGTGCTGAAGTTGGGTAGTAGAAGGATGGGTGACCTATCGAAAAGTGTTTCACAATATCGTGCAAGTGAAGCCAAAACACGGAGATGGGCCATGTGGTGATTGCATGGTCAGTAAACAATACTTTTGGACTTTAAAAAATTAATGCAATGTCGGTTGCGTGGAATTGGGCCTATGGGATGAGAGAGCGGGTGTGGAGGGTCTATTAACTGTGGACGGTCGGGACGTAACAAATGGTATCATAGCAAAGATAGCCATCTTAGTTCTGACCCGAAAAGCGTCTAGAGACCTGTCATGGTGTGCAATGGGGTGTTGCGCTTTGTGAGTGGAGGTAAATTATAACATCATGATTTTTAGTATATGTGGACGGTTTAAGAGAACTGATTTGTGTGCCTATGTCACCACATGCGCTTACTTTCTCGAGCACAGATCCGTTTAGAACTCCAAAATTAAGTATGTTTGAGCTGGAGTAGTAGAAGGATGAGTGACCTATCGGAAAGTGATTCATGATATCGTGTAAGTGAGGAAAAACACGAGGAAATGTCATGTGGTAATTGCACGGTCAGTAAACAATACTTTCGGGTTCTCGAAAAATTAATGCATCACCTATGGCACTAAATGGAACTCATGGACCTAGAGAATATACGTAGGAGGCCTGTTATCCGTAGATAGTCAGAGTGGTACAGTTTTATTTTGGACTATCAATGCTAGGTTTTATTTTTGGGATAAAATATTTGGTCTTCGGTATCTTTTTAGATTTTCTTTTTCCCCTTAAGCATTTGGAAATGATCTCTAGATGTATATTTTGTCTTCTCTAGCCCCATAAGGATATAACATACAATGAAACAAAAGTTAAGAAGAATCTCCTTTTTCTTTTCCCAAAAGATAAAGAGCACAGTTTTCTTTCAAGATTTTAAAACAATTATGGCAATAAAATATTAAGTTAATGAATTAATTATTATTTTTTGAAAGTTAGAAAAAATATTTTTTTTGAAGTTAACAAAAAAAAAATATTTTTCGAAACTTATGTTATAAATTATTTATTTTGTTAAATATATTAGAACAATGATATTTCTTGGAAAACCTGGAAAATGCCATGGCTGCAAAATTACGGCTACTCCCACCACAACCAAAGCTTGAAAACGTTAGCATAAAATTTTATTTTATTTTTTGAAACCTATTTTTTATTATTTATTTTGATAAATATATTAGAGCAATGCTATTTCTTGGAAAACCAGAAAAATGCCAGGAGGGCATGGCTGCATAATTATGGCCACTCCCACCACAACCAAAGCTTGAAAACGTAAAATTTTTGAATATTATAAATGATTAGAAAAGTAGAAAATGAGATGTAAATCGTTCATTAATCTGTAAAACAGTTCATCAATTTGTGAATCTAGGTTCAGCCAAGAGTATTGATATAAGCCGATCTACTAAAAGCATGTCTTATCCAGTGCCGGATCCATAAAAT
This sequence comes from Brassica oleracea var. oleracea, assembly GCF_000695525.1. NCBI lineage: Eukaryota > Viridiplantae > Streptophyta > Magnoliopsida > Brassicales > Brassicaceae > Brassica > Brassica oleracea. The sequence continues at coordinate 12,377,692 of NC_027756.1, read as the reverse complement.
ATTTTGAGTGGAAACACAAAAATAACTAAATAATAAATAAATATGTTTACTTGATAATATGAGGAAAATAATACATCGACAAAAAGGAACTCAGGAAAAAAAAATAGGGAGCAATAAGAGCTTTGAACCCAGGCTGAGAGATGGCAAAGAAAGACTTTTAGCCAACTAAGCTGCAAAAGTTTGGCTCAACCTTATAAAATTAAGTTTACTTTTATATTTTTGTGGTGGCAATTGCACCCTTCCTACATAACGTAGATGCGGCGCTGGTCTTATCCCGTTCGATTAAGAACGTCATTGCCGAAAGTAAAATGTAAACATTACATTGTGAAGATATAAATTTAAAATAAAGTTCGTCAAACAAAAATCACTTCCTAAATCCTATGACCACTTCCATTGGTTAGAGTTAAAATTAATTTAATAGTTAATTGTGTACTTTATGAAGTTTAGAACTTTAGTTGTATGAAAGTCCAATGGAAGAACATCTATAAGGTTCTTAATTTTTTTAAAAAAAATTGAATTATTAAATTTAAATATTACAAAATTTATAAATTATTGGATTTCATAACATAAAATATGACATAAAAACATATGAAAAATAGAAATACAAATTTATATCATGAATTTAATATTCCGGTGAACTTCGTATGTTCAATGAAGTTAAGATTCCTAGACAAATTGGAGAAGACACACAACAAATCTGCAAGTTCAGTAACAAACAAGAGTCACAACTAAGAAAAGATCAAGAATGTCATTAGAGTTTTAACTAACCATCTTGTGTCACGAGAGGATAATCTGATGCACTAAGGTTGATGAACCAATCCCAATCCAAGCTCTCCTTGAGAAAAACCGCCACAGCTTGAAGCGTACAAGCGATCATTGTAGGGCCTTTATAGGTAACGAGATTAGACTGTGACATAACACTGACGGACGTTTGCAACTTCACGGAGAGTAGGATCACTCTTCACAGACATTGCAAGCTTCAGCCTCTCCTTAGGTGGAGCTTCGAGGTCTAAATGGAGAACATATTGGTTTCTTGGATGGTACACAGCTTCCAAAGTCCTCATCATCCTGTGGCTATCTCCTTTAGTACCTGAGATCAGATAAGCTAACCTAGGAACCTCTAAAGAATTCGAAGAACTCCCGTTTGAGTTTAAAGACTTTCTCAAGTGTGATTCTACAAAGTATTCTTCTAAGAGAGTATCAAAAGGTAGTAATGGTTCTTCTTCCACATAAGAAGTCTCAAATCCAGCGTACAGGAGAGACATTAAGAGAGTCACCGACAAGAAATCTCCAATTATTATTGCAGAAACACACAGATCAGAAGAACCACAAGACTATGTACTTCAATACTCATCTACCACTCAAAATGAATCGATTGACCAAAAGAAAAAAATGTTCACTTTGACTGAAAAACATGAATGTTAGAGCATAACATTTTATCATAATGAATCCATTCCCATATATATCACAAATATGATCAGAACACGACGGAATTTAATTGTACAAAGAAGTTCAACCAAAAGAGAAACAAGGTGATAATGTATTTCAAAGAGAAACTAAGAAAAGTTTGTCTATATAAACCACATGATCAACAAACCAATTCGGGAGGAAAAGAGTATAGTTTTGAAGAGCTTATGTACGTTAATCAAACCAACACACAGATTAGGGAGAAAAGAAGTATTCTTTTGAACACCACCGGTTCTTTTATCTATCCATATCTTTTGCAGATTCAATACAATTAGTTAACTTTCTCAGAAAATAAAGCTGACAAATTTTGATTTTTGATTACAAAGAAAGAGAGAGAATGAAGTAGACGAACCTTGGTGCCTTGATCGAAAGAGTTAACCCCAGAGGCAAGTGCAAATGTCTCTTTTCTTTGATTGATTCCCAAATTCGAAGAAACCTAAATTCCCAAATCAGAACATCAAAATCCGTAAATTGGGATAATACCCACGAAATCAAACATGATGAAGAAGAGAGAATTAAGGTTTGAGATCTGTATAGAAGAATTGATTTACCAGAAAGAGACGCCAAAGAGAGAAAGAGGATAGAGAAAGGCATACAAGAAAAGCCAATAAAAAACGGACACGTTAGGGATTTTTACTGAATCTAAGAACACCTTTAACCCTGGTTTTAAAGGGTTCTTAAGGGGTGTGGACCCCACAAAAAACTAAAACCCACCACTTTCTCCTCTTCTCAACTGAGAATTTAAGGTGATTTTTAGTGTGATTCTTGTACTGTTTGCGGGCCCCACTGATACGTAGCGGTCCACGATTGATTAATTTTTAATTTTTTTTAAATCAGACAAAAAAAATAATAATAATAATAAAAACCCCTAATGGGCTCTTAGGATTAAGGATGCTCTAAAAACCCTCTTATAAGAATCGGTTGCTATACTTTTTTTTTTTTTTTTTTTTTAAACCCTTCCTTAACAACCTACAACGGAGGTGCTCTAATGTCACAATACAATGAGCCCATAGATGACAGAAAATGGTTAATATATGCCCAGCCCAATCTTAAGACCAGATTACAATTTTTTTTAGCGAAGTGCGTTAAATAGATATTAATTCTAGCGATAATACCATAGTTATATTTTCTTATATTAGTTATTAGTATCAAACAGGCGATAATTTAATATTTATATCCCCTATATATTAATTAAAGATCATTTAAAAAGTTGTAACTTTAAATTTGTACTAATTAAAAAGAAATTCTGCTTAGGTGTCACTTAATTAAGATGTCAATTTAGCTTACGTGGCAGCTTAAGAATCAATTGAAAAAACTGTTGGTCCAAATTCAATTACTAGGAAACATTATATTAATCCAAAATATAAGAAACATGTATTCTTTCTTTAAATAAAAGTTACGGAAATATCTACTATGATTAACATATAAGGCAATTAATGACTATGAATAATAAAGATTTGATAACAATTTTTTGCATCCTTCTTCATTTTTGTTTAATTTTATATTATTGAAAAAATTAAATAATCACATTAACCATATAATAAAAAATTAGATTTTTCTTATATGTTATATATTGATTTTTTTTAAACGACTTTAAATTACAAAAATGTAAGTTTTTTTAAGCATACGACTAAAAACATTAAAATGACATGTATCAATTTGATGGTTGATCTGAAACCTTTTAGAACTATATGGAAGATAAAAGTCAAAAAAATTCAACTGTGGAAATAGTACTGTTCAAATTTTCAAGAATGTGTTCGGTGCAAAAAGTAAGGTTTTTGTGTCATAATTTGTTTAATGTCCAATCCGATCAACCCGTAATATATTAATTATAGTTTAGTTCCACAATTTTTAATAAAAATTATCCCGTCCATCGGAAGGAAATTATATAATAAAAACAAAAAATATTGTATATGTATAAATAAAATGATCAAATATATAAAAAAAAATTGTCGATAATATATACAAATAAACTCACCCTGCGCAAAGCACAGGTCTTATCTTAGTTTGTCATTATATATGAATTCATTTTCGCGTAATATTTTTTTGAAAAAGTAATACTGATTTAAAATTTTGATATTTAATGACATATGTTTAACATATACGTTATAATTTGGATATGCAAAGCAAGTAGCATGTTTTTTTAAAAAAAAACTAGTGAAATATAGTCTACTAGTATTAAGCATGGGTTAATTTACTGTTTTTAAAACTATTTGATCGCTGTCATTATTTGTAATTAGAATAAATATTATTTAAAAATATTATATGAACTGTGTCATATTATTTAAAAACATTATATAAGCGGGTTCGGTTTGAGTTCGGATAACCCATTTAAATTATTTTTAAAATTTTAATATTCATTATATACTTAAAATTTCTCAAAATCTATAAAACAAATTAATATATTACATATAAATATTTATAATGTATGTCAAAATACCTAAAATTAACATATAATTGGTTTGATTTGAATATTTGGATAGAAAATCAATTGATATTTCAAGTATTTTGGTGTTTTGAATATATTTTAGCTATTTTATACATTTAGTAGGGGTTATTTGTTGTTGTATTTTAATGGATTTGAAAATCCGAACTAAATCTAGTGTTATTGGTTCTATGATTTTCAAATCTGTATTAAAATCATGTGTTATTGGTTTAATGATTCATAAATTTCTATATCAAATCAAGTGTTATTCAATCGTACGGATTTACTAATATATTTGATTTAATAATGGATTTGAATGAAGTTGTTTGGATTTTTTAGTTAAAAATACAAAGACTCAAATCCGAGAAAAAACCTCCGGATCTGCATATTTTACTTGGATTTATAAATACTATATGGATTTCTAAATCAATCAAAATATATAAACCAATAACACCTCCTTACTTTTGATTATTTATGTATATTTTCAAGTATTTTAGAAAATTTAAAACTATCTTATATATTTTGGATGTTTTTAATATATATTAAATCTAAAAATAAGTAATATATTTAGGTATATAAATCTATTTCAGTTACATTCGGGTACCCGAAATACTTCGGTTCGGGTTGGGTTCGGTTTCGGTTATTTAGATACCAAAATTTTGAACCCATTCGGATATTTAATCAATTTCGGTTCGGATTTGGTACTACTTTTTGGATCGGGTTCGGTTCTTCGGATCTGGCGTTTTTTGCCCAACCCTAAGGTAGCTGCACATAAAAAAGCGATTGAAGTGGTAAAACATTAACATATTATTATAAAATTGATATATGTTTGTAGTATTTTTCAAGAATAAAAAATTTATACAAAATATAAATTATAGTTAAAATACTTTGAGACATTAGTTTTTTCTATATAGATCTAATATATAGATCTAATAAATTGATGTTCTTCTTATTTTACATTTTAAAATAATTTATTGACATTTTATGTTAATTTGCGTAACCTATATTTTTATAAAACGCAGATTTGAACATAATTAACCCACAATTTTTATTTTGATAATTTATGAATTTATAAATTAGAATTACAACTTTTTTATTTTTTTACCAAAGCTATAATAAATTGTCCAGCAATAATAAATTAAATTTCAGCTACAAAAATATTAATTAAAGTAAATTCAATTTTGGATTCAGAAAAGCAAATGCTCCCCGATACGTCCATTTAGTTTCATGGTTGAATTCAATTGCAGTGGTGATTGCTTAAAAATTATTGGTTCGAGAAAAGAAACATTACAAATATTAAGGAGTGAAAAATTGGTTAACCTTTTCTGTCCGGCTAAAACCTGATGCTTGTCCCGTTTGTCTTTTTTGACTGATTGGAAATTCAGTGAGTGTAGGTATGGACTCCTTCACATATCTCCAAACTATGGCTTCTAGATAGAGAAAGTTTTTTTTAAGCTATATTGCAATACTCTAAAATGGAATCTCATCAAAATAAATATACTATCTTGTCGATGATGGATTTCTAAATAATCCATGCTATAAACAATAAATAATAAAAGCTTTGAATTACTGGAAAAAACTATGAAAAACCGTAAAGGTAGAGATCAAAATTCATATGGAGATGATAGAAATGAAGGAAAAGAAAGTACAAAGTAAATTTAAATAAAAAAAACACAGTTTGAAATAATGATAATTTAACTATGAACGTGGGTGGATATTTTTGAGGAAAAATAGGATAAAGTTGCTGAAAATTAGGGGTTGATGAAAAATTTATTTTAATCTATTTTTTCAATCGATTTTTTCTTAAAACATTTTACACATGTCAAATTTTGATTTTTTAGGTGACTTGTTTTAATATATAAAGGATTGTATATTTTGCTTGATTTATTTATGTGTAAAAATATAAAGATAATGTTTTGTAATTTATTATTTTTTTGTCTTTTATGTTACAGTTTTTAAAATCTAATTTGTTAATAATATATGATATTTACTAACTATTGTTATTTTCTTTTCTTTTAACTGTAATTTTTAGTATTATCAACGCCACTGAGACTATTTCAATCCATAATTGCAAAATATAATTTCAAAGCCAAATTTATGATGACTTGGTTATTAGTATTAGACTAGTATTGAGGTCCATGCTATGCATGAGAATATTTTTGATTATAAATTAAACCACATTTTAATTATATATAACTAAATTAACATGTAATATTTAACTTTGATTTATTAGAAAGATATGCATATATATAAGAAAATATTAGCACACTTATCATTAATTAACCACAAAGATACCGTATAAAAAAAGAACAAAACTTAGGTTCACCCTAAATTTTTCACATCCTTTAGAACCAATCAAAGTGACACATAGATTATTAATTAAAAATATTAAATTAAATAAAAAATAACTACAAAAAATAAAAACGCTAATTTTAACGAAGCTAACACTTCCAGCTAAACCCTAAACTCTAAATCTTAAATTCTAAACCCTATACCCTAAATTCTAAACCCAAATCCACACCCCTAAACCCAAACCCTATACCCTAAACCCTAATCCTAGACCCTAAACCCAAATTATATACCTTAAACCAAAAAATAAGACTATAAACCTAAACCCTATACCCTAAACCAAAGTCTTAGACCCTAAACCCAAACCGTAAACCTTAACCCAAACTTTATAGCATCTAAGTTTGGGGTTTGGGTTTAGGGTTTTCCGTTTGGATTTTAGGTCTAGGATTTGGGTTTAGGGTATAGGTTTTGGGTTTAGGATTTACGGTTTTGGTTTAGGATTTACCGTTTGGACTTATGGTTAAGGTTTTGGGTTTAGGGTATATAATTTGGGTTTAAGGTTTACAGTTTGAGTTTAGAGTCTAGGACTTTGGTTTAGGGTATAGAGTTTAGGTTTATACTCTAGTTTTTGGGTTTAGGGTATATAATTTAGGTTTAGGGTCTAGGATTAGGGTTTAGGGTATAGGGTTTGGGTTTAGGGTGAGTTTAGAATTTAGGGTATAGGGTTTAGAATTTAAGATTTAGGGTTTAAGGTTTCTCTGGAAACGTTAACGTCGTTAAAATTAGCGTTTTTATTTTTTGTAGCCATTTTTATTTAATTTAATATATTTTAGTTAATAATCTATGTGTCACTTTGATTGGTTCTAAAATGTGAGGTGAATCTAGGGTGAACCTAAATTCTGTCCATGAAGTTAGGTTTGTTTAAATATTTCTATATTGATCTTAATAAGCTTGTCAGATATAAATATTAGTTTGAAGCTTTCTTGTTTAACCTATTTATGTTTTTTTCTTTCAATATTTTTTCTAATATTTGACCTACAATTTATAGTAATTCATTCAGTATCTCCATTTACAAACAAAACTAATATTATAAATCTGTTTTTGGTCAAATCTAATATTATAAATCTAAGGAAAACAATAAGAAGAAAATAGCATGTAATAGATTATAGGAGATCTTTATCCTTAATATATGCTACTATACATTTTAAATCTACATGACATAAATGAAAAGCTTACTAGTTGACATTACTAAACCATGAAAGTAGAGCAAATACTTTATTGAGACGTTTATTAGAAAACATAGTAAAATAATGTAGTTAACACACAAACATAACAAAAAGAAGCATTATAGAAGACAACAAATACCTTGTATTTTGATACTAAAAAAAGTTCAAAGGAGATAACAGTATAACACGAAGAGGAAGCAAACCTCAGTCGAAGAAAGGTTAAGTTTTGATGTCTTCTTGTTCTGCTCCTAAAGAAGGAGCATCCTTTCACATTTTGTTTTTGATAGATATAAGAATATGAAAAACTACGTGATTGAGTTTACAAAAAAAAAAAAAAAAAAAAAAATGTGATCATGGATAGTGTAATGGGTTTGAAGAAACTGTCGTACGGTTGTTTTTCTCTTTTTCTAAATAATTATTTGTTTAATTGATTTTTCTTTAATTTTGTTAATATTTATTAGGTGGTACAATATAATTCGTCGAGTGACTTGTGCTTTATTATATAAGGGATAAGATTTTTTTATCTAAACTATACATCTTTTTAATAAAAAAAAAGAATTTAATACATCATTTATTAATTTATATTTTAAATTAGCAATTATACTATTAATTTAAAATTTATATCAAATTTAATAATTTAGGTTCAAATAAAAATTAAAATTAATATAAAAAACTTGGGTATCTATATATTAGCCTGCAGAATGCGGGCCCACACTTAATATTTAACTGAAAAGTTATATATTTCATTATTTTATATACTTTTTGCTTGATAAAAGGTTTGTTCATTACTTCTTTTTCTAAAAATTCATTGCTTTTTTATCATAAGAAAATGCGTGATGTCTTAACACAAACATTAGATATATAGTCTCTAGTGTCTATCAAAACATTCTTTTCTTAGTCTTATATTTTGTGTTGCTAAACCGTCAATTGCGGGAACAAGATCTCGTATTTGGTATACGTAATTTTCATATCACAAAGGTGGGTACTTGTCGTTGAAACTTTGTCCTATAAGAATATTTGTGAGCTTGTGAACAGAATTATTAAGACAAACACTAAGGAGGTTATAAGTGCTATACTACTATCTAATAATATAGTCGAATCAATGACTCACTTTAATCTTTAAATTAAAAATTTTGAGTTGATATTTCAAGGGGAAATTGTCATCATATATTACACAGTTCATGACAATGTGGTCAATTATACGGTCGTTAGCCTGTTGTTAGTGCAGAGATTGCTAGCAAAATGGCTTAAGATTATTAGATAGCATAAACCATAATTATGTGATATCAGTATTTGTTTTATTAAAAATTAGGTTGTTCCTCAATTATTATGTATAGAACACGTTAATTTTGTCCTTGATCACTAGGAACAAATCAAGACTTTTGTCACTGGACAAAATCTTGTCTCCTAACTTTCTACCTTGATTATGTTTTTTTTTTTATTTCAGTTAATTATTACAAAAACAATATCTAAAATAATGGCAATGAAACTATAGCGAGTGAACTCATTTGACCTTCACCTTTATCAATGTTTACACGTAGCAAAATAAAACTGAAATTATATATAGTGCTTAGTTTGTTAATACGATTCGGTAATATCTTTACTTTGAAATTAGAGAATTTGCCAATAAGAAAATATATCTAAAATTTATCCAAAACAAAAGTACATATGTATATTTACTTATGATACAATATTAAAGAACAAAAAAACAAAGGTTGACTTTTCTTCCCGACCGACAAAAAGATGATAAACATTTTACATAGTTTTAAAGATTCGAGATTTTACATACAAGCCAAAACTTTCACATTAATTAGTCGTACCCAAAAAAAAAGACTCAACTCCAGTTAAGGAATCTTCGCGCTTCGTTTCTCAGCAAAGTGGTTAACCAACGCAAGAGCATTGCTAGTGACTTGAGCTACGTGAACCACTTTCAAACGAATCAGCTTCTTCACTTTGCCCTCCATGGCTCGACCTGAGAATCCATCTAGACACGTGGTTTCGTCTGTCAAAGCGGCACTAACCCACGTCTGAACGTTACTCATCTTCCACATGAAGTCCTCACCAGCCACAGCATGACCAGCTCGACCTAGTTCTTTAACCGACTGGCCTAACCGGTCCACGCTGTTGCCTAACACTTCGATGCAATCTTTGATTGCTAAATATTCTCTACGTTTGAAACTTGGCGTTCTACATATACATAAAATGGTTTTATTCAAAAAGAAATTAATACTATGCAAATATAAAAACGTACAAAAAAACTCCAGAGATTAGTCTAGTTTTTTTTCTTTGTCATGGAATCTAATTAAGTGATCGTGAAGCAAAAACGTAATTAATTAATGGTATACGAGAACATACTCTTTGGTTAGTTTAGCGACGAATATAGCAACGGATCTGGCTCGAGACAAGCTGATGGTGAGAGCAATTTGGGCAAGATCCTGGTCGTTTTTGTGTCGAATCATGGTGGCGTAAGCAGAGAGAGTATGCACGCATAGTAGTGGATATCGGGTGGTTTGGCATGATGTCACGATGAACCGGACTAGTTCGGACGGATTTGGAGTTGCGGATGAAGACTGGAGAATGGTTGAGAGGAGTAGAACTAGAAAGATTGTATTTTTAGGCTCCATGATGTTTTAAATGTTATTGCTTTATTTTTGTTTGTTTGAAGTGAAGAGGAAGTTTATAAGGTATTGGTATTTATATGGGACTTGATTCAAGTCAAAAATTCAAAGTGGAGAGACTTTTGCATATATTTGTGATTCAAGTCAAAAATTCAAAGTGGAGAGACTTTTGCATATATTTGTGATTCAAGTCAAAAATTCAAAGTGGAGAGACTTTTGCATATATTTGTTATAAAAAAAATAGAAGCAAAGAAAAATGTTTGGGGTAAATCTCACTGACAATCTTATTCTACATTTTAATCTAATTAAGTAATATTTTACATGTATGAGTGTGCAGATTATAGTTTCAAGATGAGTCATCGATCAACACATTTAGAGTACTAAAATAAATGTACCCTGTGACTAGACCGTGCTAGCATTTATGCTTGCCATAAACGAACCATAAAAAAAATTACGATAAAAATAATAATGAATATTATAATAGAGAAAAACATATAAGTAATTAAACTAATAAAAAAATAGTGATTATACACAACAAGATTTTTTTATTAAAAATATTAATCAAGTATTTATCATTAAATTTATAACCTATTTTAAAATAAAATAATTCAATTATCAATGTTTTATGCCATAATCGGAAAAAGATAAAAAAAAATTATCTTCTTTACTTTTTTAATATTTAAAAATGCAGTCACAACTATAATCACCTATATCTAATTATTCTAATTCTTTAACAATTTTTTACACTGGTTGTTGGTTTTACTTTTTTACAGAAAATCCAAACATTGTAAATACTATTTCCAACGAGATTCGAGTCTGAATGGCGAAGTGCCTGGTAGACACTCTTTTATTACTAGGTCAATGTCTCGTTGGTAAAACTGTTATAACCTCGTATATACGTTAATTTTAAGCTCGTATTTTTTTAATCAAACTGTTATAATGCTTTCATCCTATAAACTCAAATTTTTGTGGTTTTAATATGCTTATGATAGTAGTAAATGATGCCCTTGATTTTAATTTTTTTTTTTGCTACCATAGACGAAGGTTTCTTTTTTCACTACTGTCGCACGGCACTGGCTGTGACCGGTATGACATGTTAGAGTACAAAAAAATGTTTTTAGTTGGTTCGCGTCATTTTTAAGTTGAAGTAAATATTATCAATCACATTTTATAAGATGTTTAAGACTTTTATATTTTATTAGATATTTTATATTTTTTTAAGAATACTGTATTTTAATAAAAAAACATCTTATAACATAGAATATATATATAAAGAGTAAACAATTTTATTTTATGTGATTTTTGAATAATTAGAATTTATTTATTTTTATTTTACATATAGAAAATATTATTTAGAAAAATATATTGGAATAGATTATACTTCTATTTTAGAGAGGAAAAAGATAGCAAATAAGTTTGGAGATTATTTTACTTTTACGCTCCCTCACAGACCAGTCACAGCCGTGGTTTAACGTTTAAAGTTTTCGCAATTTGTATTTAATTAGTTTTTTCCAACGCATTATTGTGTTTTTAGGATGCTTATCCAGACCATGTGGAATAACGACAAGAGGTTCATGCGTATTTTTTGGGTTACTATTTAATTATCAGCGCGAACGGATGAGCGTTGAATCCGGGTAAACAGGGCAGCTGAAAAGAATATTATTCGGTCTTGTTGAGTAAAAACCCAATTTGATGTGCGGTACGGATACATTATTTTGTCTGCCATCATAAAAGAAAAACTCTACAATGACAATTTCTTGATCATGAAAATAAGAAAAACAAACAAATTTAGTTATAGCTTTTAAATAAATTACGGAATTAAAGAAAATTGTTATTTATATTTAAAACTAGTGGTATTTCCGCGCTTCGCGCGGAATGTATTATATTCGGTTAAACATAAATTTTGTTTGTATATACTTATTAGTTTAGTTATTTTATAAATTTATTGTTTATTTTTTTTGTTAAACGTCTACTGTATATACTATTTATCATTAAGTATAATTTTGGCATTTTTAAATATGAGTTGAATTGGTCCCAAGCGGTTAAAACTATGCATTAATGTTCAGTTTTCGGTTCGGTTCCTGGTTGTTTTTTCTTTGTTTTTTTTTTGTTTTTTTGGTTCTAGAAATATAGAAACCATTCAATTATTTATGAAATTTTCTTTAGTTTTGGTTTGGTTATTTTGGTCTTTGGTTTAGTTCGGGTACCAATCGTAAGAAACAACTAATATCCAATAAACTTTTGGTTCCAATTCGGTTTTGATTTTTGGTTAATTTTGGATAATTCGGGTAAAAATCAGATCTTTTCAGTTATGGGATTTAATATCGGATAATCCAGATAAATTTTAATATTGAAACAAAAACTATTTGGATAATTCCGCTATTTCGGGTAACTCAAATAATTTTAAATATTTTGGATAAATAAATATTCGGGTATTTCATATTTTAGTAATATTATTTTTTGGTAATTTTAAAACTAAATATAATTTCTATTTTAAGTACTCATTCGGTTCTCTGTTCGGTTCTAACACGGTTTTAGTTTTTCAGTTTCAGAATATATGAACTGCTCGGTTATTTGTGAAATATTTCAGTTTCAGATTTATTTTTTTGTCGACTTCTATTCGGCTTTTTCTTCTTAATTAGTACGATGAGGCATAGTTGAAATTATAGTGATAGCGCATGTTTTGTTATTTTTTGTTTGCACATTTTTTATTGTATTTATTTGTTGCACATGTTCAGTGGTGGCACATGTTTTTTTTCATTTCATATTTTCGGGTATTTGGTTTATAAATAATATTTTAATTTTTTGGTAAATTTACAACTAAATAGAATTACTATTTTAGGTTCTTATTTGGTTCTATGGAACGATTTCGATTTTTCAGCTTCAAAAATATATAAACCGCTCGATTGTTTGTGAATTTCTGTTTAGTTTTGGATTGTCTTTTTTGTTGCCTTCAATTCGGTTTTCGGTTCTTAATTTACATGCACACATATTTGAAACGCAAGTTGTGTCACATGTTTTTTTATTTTTTGTTTGCACATTTTTTTATTGTAATTTTTTATTTGTTGTGTAATATTGTTATGGAAATAGTGTGTGTTGAGAGGCACGAAACTTAATCCTCGTTGTAAATATGTTTTGAGAAATTCTGTGTGATTGTGTATTTTTTTTTTGTGTTGTGCCCTCATTTTGAGAGTGAATGTTATATTATGATATATGGGAAGTCGTGTTATGGAAAGAATTTTATGGGGTTGGTGTTATTGCATGTGATACTTCATACTTGCCATGGTCCATGAACCGCGAGTCACCAGAGAGCCTCGTGAAATTATCAACCATCCATCTCACCTTCTTTGCGTTTACCTTTCATCTACCAAGAGCTTGTCGACACCCATGAGTTCACCTTCTTTCTTTGCATTCCAAACCTCCCCAACAGGAGCAATCGCACCTTGACTGGTTTAGGACAACGTTCGGCTTTCAATTCAGTTAGAAGCAGGTCAGTGTGGCTATTGAAGATAGCTGAACTGCAGAGAGAGGATGTGAAACATGCTTTTTTATAAGAAGAGAGAATGTGAAATGATTTGATGGGATTTGTGATTTTTAGTGAATCCAACTATGGTATTTATAGTTATAGGTGTAGTTTTCAGACGTTTCCATGCCAGTGTGAGTGAACTAATGAATGCGAGAGAGTGGAGGTAGCGATGAGAACGACATTAATGAGATCATTATAGTGATTGACTGAATTCAGGGGGAAGACGTTATGTCAACCAACAGTTTTTGTTGGCTAATTTGTTCCGACCATAAATGGTCGAAGAAGAAAGACTTATGAGATGAGATTAGGCTCAAACAAATAAATCAAATGCAACATGAAGCTTTCGTAAGTAGACAACTCATTTTTCAGAAACAAAGAATAAGGAAACAACGCCACGTGTCACATTTTGGAATAGCCTTCACTAAAGTGGTGTATTATGGAACTTTTCTAATCAACTTTATTAGTATAGATTAGATTTTTTTTATTCCAGATGTTAACTATTGATTACTATCAATTTTAAAATTATGGGTTATCTGATATATGTTTTTGTAGATTAAGATACAAAAAGTTTAATCAACAGTGATGTGAATCTTCGATATGATCCACTGATTCTTTACAAGCATATATAATAATTGATATAATTTTATAATAATTATTATGTAAACATACATATCCGACAGAAGATCTCACTATCTTGCTCTAGATTCATCTTCTCTCAGGCACGAAGACCGAGACAGCTGCATAGCTTCCCCTCCGGCGCTTTTCCCGGCGACAACTCCACTCTCTGATGTCATCGTCTCCTCCTCTTCAGTGCCGCCGAGTTTCTCTTCACCGGCAAGAGACTTACTCTGACCAGTTTGAGCCTGCTACGTTGGTTGTCATCCCGCCTCCTGTTCCAGCAATGACGACGCAACCCTTGCAGCTCAAACTCACGTTCTACCCTCGGCGAGCCCCCTCGCTTACGGATCTGAACTCTCGACCTCCGCCGGAGCCTCCGGATCCACCGGATCGAGCCACCCCTTCACAATCCAAAACCTTCACCTTCATCGTGCCGTTAGTACATCAACACGAGCTCGTTTTGGTAGATCCGAAGAACCTTCTGGTTCTCTCGGTCTCTCACTCCTCGTTGGCTCCAGCGTGTGACGTCATCAACCTCCTCGTTTCAACTATACTCAAGCCGAGGACTCTTGAAGTTTTTGTTGTCTCATTGGATGGTTTGAGTCTCACCAGAGCCGGGTCTAGCATCACTTCACCTGCTCCTCTCTCAACAATTTACTCAATTTACGTTAATCCGGTGACCGATGCAGGTGGGACTCCACTCCGGCGACCAGATCTGTTCCTTAAAAGTTTGAGAAGACAATCATCCTCCAGCCACATCTCTCTTCCTCGCTCCATCCTTTCCATCCCCCATGTCTGCCCTCCTCCGCCCTTCAGATGGTTTAAGCTCGGTAGTATACCGCCTGAAGATTCATGCCATCAACCACCGCAAACATACCTTATCTCACGACTGTCTGTTACTCTGGCGTCCGATGTAGGTGGGAATCCACTCCGGCGTACAGCTTTCAGTCATCTGTTTGTAAATCTGGCGTCCGATGTAGGTGGGAATCCACTCCGGCGTCCAGCTCTGAGCCATCAAAAGCTAGTAAGATCATGTTGTCGGCGCACAACTCTTACATCTTCCTCTGTTGTGGAGAGTACTTCACTACCATGTCTCCTTTCTATGAATGGAGGAAATACCTTGGATTCTTTTTCGAGCTTTAATTTCAGTTTACTCACCGGTTTGTTACCTTGTGGAGCGGTCTGTACGGGGCCTGAAGATGCAATCGAGACTACTTCAGTTTTTCTCGTTGGTGAGGATTGTCTCTCAACGTCACTTATGACTATTTCTCATTTGTCCGACTTTGTCATGCAAGCTTTATCGACACATTCAAGCTTGGTATTGAATTCGCTGTCAACTTCATATGAAGATTTATGATGCTTGATTCTATTTGCTATTGTAGTTCATGAATTGTCTCCAAAGAGGATGTTTAATTCCCTCTTGGCTTTGTAGTTCTTGAATTTGAGTTTTAATGAAAGTTTGTGTTTCAAAAAAAAACATACATATCCCACATGAATTTTTTTTTTTTGTTACGTATCTGACATGATGAAAATAGCGAATCGTTAAACAAACATCCAGCAACTGGCCAGGGGATTTTTGGATCTAGAGAATAGAATATTAACGCTGTATTTTACAAAAATATAACATCATATTACGTATGTTTCTCTGAAAACATCATATTACATGTTAGTTCCGTCTCACAAAGAGTGTCACTTAGACATTTTTTACACAAATTAAAAATTAATTGAAATGCATTTATGTTTTCATTAATGTCATCTATTTAACCAATAGTATTTTAGATAAATAAATTTATTTATATGATTAATGCATTTTACAATTAATATTAAACTAAAAGTAAATATAAATTGCATTGAAATTGTAGAATGAAAATTTTTATGTAACAAGAAAAAAATGCTAAAGTGACACTTAATACGAAACATATGGAGTATGTTCTTATTTCCGATCTCTAGAATGTACAATTTAGAATCTATTTTTTTTTTTAATAAAAATATACTATATCCGTTTCATTTTAATTGTCGTTTTAGAGTTGAACACACAGATTAAGAAAATATTTAATTTTCCATATTTCCAAAATAAAAACATCATTACCAATATACCTAACCACATTTTAACCAATAGAAAAATATATTGGAATATAAAGACAATAATTTTTGCATTGAAATTATAAAACGACACTTCTTTTAAAACGAAAATTTTACTCTACAACGATATTGAAATTGAAACGGAGGGAATATATAATAAGTAATCATTTATCCAGTTTGTCATAATTGATTTAGATTGTGTTAGAAATTTCTAACAAACACATCATATTTTATATGAAGTAAAATATATACCTATTGTTATTCATTATTCAAAACTCGTTCGTAAAAAAATTATTTTATTTTCTTACTGTCAGAAATTTAATTTGAATATTCTAGATAATAAAATGTATTTATTGAAAAATATCTTAAATATTAAAAAATATTATCTAAAGTATTTTAAAATATCTCATGAAATGTTTTCAAATGAGTTTATTAACATTTGACACTCATTGATAGATTATTATTATCTTAGTTATTAAAAAAATAGTAATCCTTAAAAAGAGATTCTCAATAGAGATACTTTTACATCCATACTAATAAATTATTTAGTTTCTGAAAATTTTGCGCCCCTAAGTTCGAGCCTTGGCCACTGCAGAAATTTACATGTGGGCTGCAGCACCCGAGACCGAAGACCGTTACACGGTAAGCCACATGGTGACGCCCTGGCAGCGTCCATGCTCACTTTAGTCTCTAGTCTGTACCACCTCGGTGGAGCCAGGATACTCGGTTAGCACAAAAAAAAAATTGGAAAATTATAATAGTGTAGTTAAGTATATGGTTGATAGTAGGCCTGGAACGGATCGGGTATCCGGACAATTTTAAGATATCCGGATCTGGATCATTATCCGGCGGATCCATAATTTTACTATCCTTATCCGGATCCGGGATTCGCGGATATCCGGGTGTCGGATATCCTTCTAAATATTATAATATCCGGCGGATATCCGGATCCGGATTTGGATCCTTAAAATAAATAAAAAAATAATATTAATATATATAAAATATTAACAATAATTTAAAAATAAAAATATATATAATGTTTTTAATTATTCCTATGTATAATATTACAAAATTTACATAAAATTTATATATACTATTATAAAAATGAAAATATATTAAATAAAATTAGTTTTTATATATAGATATTACTATTTTTGAAATATTTATTAATAAAATTTAGGGATCCGGATATCCGGACTAAAAAATCAAGATATCCGGATCCGGATTCGACTTTGACGGATCCAACATTTTAATATCCAGATCCGGATTTGGCCTCTCCGGATATCCGGATTTTCGAATCGGATTCGGATCGGATCACGGATCGAATCCGGATCTCGGATAAAAATTCCAGGCCTAGTTGATAGAATAAGTTCATGTGATTCAACTCGAAAACCGTACGTCGGTAGCCAAAAGATGAAGATAGGCAAGTGGACATGATTCTTTTATCAAGTCATTTTGCTTTTACTATAGTCACTGCATAGCCCAAAAGATAACCCACAAAAAAACATACGCATGTGAACGTAATAATTAGGATAATTTTGTCACTGTGGAAAATAAAATAAAAGCTAAAGATGATAATGAAAGGCCATGCTTGGAAGCTGGAACCAATAAGTTTTCAAATTCATAATAACAATTGTGTTTCTTTAATTATTCTTCCCTTTATAGTATACCATACTTGATTCATTTATTTTCTTTTTCCACAACTTTATAAATGATTGATTCAATTCACTTATTACGAGTAGAAGAGATTTGATCGTTACAGTGAACATGGTCCCATAATGACACAGACATGCAATGAACGAAAAAGGCCCCAGCTTATGAAAGTCGATATTTCGAGACATGGTCCATGTTAAAATGTGAAAATTTAGAAAATATGACCTTAAAGATATAAAACATTCGTTCGGGGAAAAAGAAATACATTTTACTCAACAAAATAAATATAAATACATTTTACCCGAGCATAGTAAACATTTGAAAGATTGAGAAATCTTTGAAGACTCATCACTCATATGATTCTACACCGTCAAGTACTTTAGAACTGAAGCACGCACCTTCTCCATGTAATCTCCTGCTTCTTTCTGCAAAACCAATTTTTTTTAATTAATACAAAGATGAAAAGCTTTAAAATTCTTAAATAGGGTTCCACATTCGGTTTTCTGTTACGTTTAACGCTATAACCGAATTTTATTTCGGTTAATTCAGCATAGATACTTCTCTAGTGTTCAGGCTACTAATAAAGAGCGGATCTGTTTCGAGTTTGGTTTGGTTCGATTCAGTACGTTTATTATGCATTTATGCCTAGCTTCGGTCAATTCGATTAGAGATTTTCGGATTAGTTTAAAATCAAAATTAGAACCATAACCATGTTTTTTTTTTTTGAGAAATACCATAACCATGTTCTTTTGTCAATTCAACCATCCACCGGGTCTACTAACCTGGTTTCCTCTGTATGCATTTGCTATGTTTTCATCAAGAAGTGTCAACAAAGACCTGTTGATCTCGTTTTTCTCCACCATATCCAACAACTGTAATAAGAATCAAAAACAATGGTTCAAAATGATATCATGAAACATCATCATAATGTTTTAAGGTCACACATACTGTTGCTTTTATGTCGGTTGAGGTTAAGATCTTGGTTAAGCTATTTGTAGCGGTCATAAGCTCCTTTTGCATTTTGTCATAAGCCTCTGCATATAAACACAACAAAGAGTCAAGAGAAGTAATCAAAACCCGTAAGGAGATACAATACTTAAAGACGAAAAAGACGGAACACAAACCTATTCCTTCTTCTAAGGCTTTTTGAAGTGATTCAAGCTCAATCAATCTGTCCTCATCTTCCTACATGATGAAAAAAAACAAAAGATTAGTAAAGTGGCCGTTGACTACTCCACTGGTGATGGATTCAAATGTGGTTTGAAGAACATTGTACCGCGGTTTTTGTAACCGCAAACCGGATTTGCCCGATTTCAAGTCGAATTTGCGCAAAAAACTCGTCATTTAGCCTACAAAAAAATTTCAGTAAAACATGAACTTTATTAACACAAAGACTCAAAACCTTTTCTGACTCAGTTCTGTCTTGTAATAAACCAAACAACATATTATACCTTAGCGTTAATATAATTCGATGAACTCGCTTAAATAATTAAAAACATTTTCACTAACCTTCCACGAAGCCTAGCGATTTCAAACTCAATCTCCTGGGCTTCCGTATCAAGAAAGAACTCAATGAGCTCAGCGGAAGTGTCTGGTACAACTCTAGACTGACAAAGCCCATGACGAGACAAGCATCATCAGTGAAACAATACTATCCATATATGATTATGTAAAAACCAATTTCAGTTTTCATTTACCTCTCTAAGAGCTTGACGACGCTCTCTCTCTTCACGGAGTTGTTTCTGAAAAGCCTCTTTTGCCTCGGAGTCTCTCTCTAGCCTGCGTTTGAATTCAAGGCGAGCGATATGGCCTGTTTGTGCTGGTCCTAAGATACCTTTCGGATCCTTCCTTGTGATTAACAAGAAAATTTTCAGACAAAATCAAGAACAAGAATCGTAAAAAAATTCGTTCTTTACCCATTCGCAGGAAATTTTACTCCTTCTTGTATTAATTCTCGGGATTGTACGGACGGTGTTAGCAAAGGCGATTCCTATTGAGAGCGAAGCCATTGATTTTTTTTTTTTGTGGGCGGCTTTGCTTTTACGTTATCTCCTTAACTATCTCTTATCTGTTTTTTTTTATGGCGGGACTATTTGTGGCCGTTGAATTACGAGTGATTAGAGGCGTTTGATCAGACTGTAACCGTTGAAACGTTTTGATCTGACGATCATCGTTCGTCCACGTGACAATATGTGGAGGACAATTATGAATTTTCCGGAAAGGCCCAATTAAGCTGAATCTTCGACGACCTTTCTATGGCCCGAATGAATATACATTCTGAAGCCTTTCAAGTTTGACATGAGCGTATGATTACGATGAACTGACTTATTCTATAGCCCGATTGTTGTTACTGTGCCGGTCCTGACATGGCACTAGAGCTGGGAATTTGGGTCATTACCCGTGGGCCCGCCCCGTTTGACCTTACCGCGGGGCCGGTGCGGATCGACTGATTCACAAATTTCAATGTGTGGGATGAGTTGATTTTACGTGGGGCGGGTGCGGATCGGCCGAATTTGAATCGCAGGTACCCGCCAACCCACAAAATTAAAAAAAAAACTATAAAAAATGAAAAATAAAAAATCAATAAAAAATAAATAAAAAATGATAAAACATATATAAAATAATGAAAATTATATAATTTAAATTTTAAATTATATAATTTTCATTATTTTTATTATAAAAATAATTAATATAAAATAAAAATAAGTATTTATTAAATTTAATATGATCCGCTGGTTCCACAGGTTGCGGGCCGGGTATACGAGTTTTCTTTCACGGGTTATACATGTCAAAATTTTGAGTAAAAAAAAATAGAATCAACCCTTGGGTTGGCGGGTCATGCGGTTGACCCGCAAACCCTGCTCTAGCAAAGACCACAAGCAAATTTTCAAAAACTTAGCCAATTCTGTATTATATGTAACTAAAGTAACATATATATATCAATGATTTGTTCTAAAAAATGCTAATTTTAAAAAAAAAAAATTGTGGGTTGGAAGCTGATGCTTGTTGTGCTTTCCATCAGAGTCGCTACTGTGGTTAACAACTAATCTTTTTTTTTGCTATAGTTAACTCTTTTCAGTCAAGGCCACTATTTCCTTTGGCTGATTTATTGTTATTCAAACAATCGGTCACAAAGATAAATGTATAACTTGTTATGAAATAACTTATAATTTATAGTATCGAGAAATTTAAATAAGAGTAGAATTTAATACATGTAGGAAGCAAATAACACTAGTATAAGGGAGATAGTTTATTATAAGAAGGAGGACGAAAATGTAATGATTCTTTGATTATAAACTCTTGTTCTTGTTTTTTGGTGTACAAAAGAGTGAGATGAGTGATGGTATTTATAGTGAGCAACGATACATAAAATAACAAAGATGGTGCTTGATTTGGTAAATGAGTGGTTGATCATAGTGCTTGATGAGTAGATGATCATAGTGCTTGAGTTGGTAAAGAAGTGGAGGATCATTTCAAAGTTTATCTTATAACACTCCCCCTTGATCATCCATCTTGTATTACGTAATGCCTCGTTAAAAACCTTGTCATGGAAAACTCAATGGAAAAAACCGTAGTAAAAGTAAAAAGAGTACAACTACGTAAGCTCCCCCTCGAATGAGTAGTCATAGAACCTTTAGAACAATGATAGATTTTCATCTCTCAAATTGTAACATTCTCTTTGGGTGTCTATCTTTTGTATG
>NC_027756.1:12340571-12352408 GCF_000695525.1 Brassica oleracea var. oleracea | reverse complement strand
TAGGAAGCAAATAACACTAGTATAAGGGAGAGAGTTTATTATAAGAATGAAGAAGAAAATGTAATGATTCTTTGATTATAAACTCTTGTTCTTGTTTTTTGGTGTACAAAAGAGTGAGATGAGTGATGGTATTTATAGTGAGCAACGATACATAAAATAACAAAGATGGTGCTTGATTTGGTAAATGAGTGGTTGATCATAGTGCTTGATGAGTAGATGATCATAGTGCTTGAGTTGGTAAAGAAATGAAGAATCATTTCAAAGTTTATCTTATAACATAACTGAAAAAAAACATCATTTTTTGGATTTAGCTAGTGATACTGTACGCCTGCCATAGTCAGTGGATTATCACGTGCGTTCATTCTATCTATAGAGTACATCATCCGATGGTCGCTGGAAAGTCAATTAAACCTTTTTTTTTTATCAACATACTATATTATCTAAACTATTAAAATTGAAGTACAAATAGTACTTACCCCTAACTTTTGCCAAATAATTACATCTGACTGCCACTGACCTTAAAAATCTATCCTTTTAAAATTTTCCTAAATCACCGTAAACAAATTGACGTCCCTTATCCTAAAATAACTTGTAACTAAACTGACTGCATTATGTGATATATTTACCATTTTGTATTTCATATGTGTATCACGTTTAAAACCGGTACACTCCATTATTAATACTTCTAATTTAATTTAATTCATACTCTAAGTACATAGTTTTGAAACCGATTCAATCCATGATAAACATATTATTTAATTGTAGTAAGATTCTAAAAACATTATGTTGCACCGTGCACCGAACCTGAATTTGTATTGGTTTGTTTCTTCTTCCCTACAGAATGACTACTTCTACTTTATCTCTCGACCTACGAATGGTATACACTATACAATTTAAAATTTCCAATTATTAAACTAAACCGGGATTGGATAAAAGAAACTGAATCGGCCTTACCAAATAATTTTGGTATTAAATTATAAATGTCCTTCGAATATGGTATATTTAGAGTATCTGCTAAAAATATATGTAGATTTTGAAAATAAACCGTTTTCGTCAACCTAAGATCACGCTATTACTCAATATCACACCAAAAACCACACATATACTAACTTTAAGATCGATCTTCCAAAATCACATATTATCTAACTTATTATCTTTCCTAAATCTCAACTTTATTCCAAGATGTATCCTTTAGTTCAAAAAATCTAGGTATACTTGATAGACATCTTAATAATCAATGTTTTTGGCCTATCTATAAATAAGAGCAATTCATTACAAACTATAGAAATAAACAACAACAACAACGCAAGATTATTGTTCTTTAATAAATTTATTTTAATAGAAATTAATTTTAAATATGTTTATATATTTTATGTATTTATAAATTTATTTTATTTGTTTTTAAGGGATGCTAAGATTTTAGAATTGGAAAAAAATTATGACCCATCCCTATATTATTTTAGTTAGGAGATTTAAAATTTATATCAGAATATTTTATTAACTTTTAATTTTAATTATAACTGCAAAGATTAATTTTCAATCTAACTTTATGTTTAAATATTACTAATACATAATTTAATATAAACAAGCTAAAACATAAAATAAATACCCGTCCGGTCGGACGGGTCAAGGTCTAGTATATCATTAAAACTGAAAGAAAATTGGGAGATTAACTCCGTATACCCCATGCCTCCTTAAATGAATTCTCAATACCTTCTCCCTATTCTTTTTTTTAACACTGAATTTCATTAGATAGAAGAGATAATCTCATCCCCAAACCAGAGATGAGACCAATACAGAGCCATCCACACAGTCTCAAAGCAAACCAAAAGTCAGAAAAGTAAAGCAGAGAAAGTTAAAAAAAAGCTGAAAACAGTAAATAAACACCACCACTAGGCAGCATAATAAGAAAACAACTTAAAAGCTGAGACAGAGAGAAGAGAAGCTATCAGACCAAAGCCAAACACTTCAATGTCTTCGTTATCCTGCAGCAGGAACCACAGTGGTAGCTCGCAAAGCCGTGGCTGAAGCTTCTTTGATAAGCAGATCGTTTAGCCACAAAGGTCCTCCTGATGCAACATAAGACTCAGAATGGTTGTCCGATGTCACACTATTAGCGATCGACTTAGCAGCTAAATTTCTCTCATTCTTAATAACGTTAACACTCCAATCCTGGAAAAGCCTCAAACGCTCTACGATGGCAGAGATCAGAAGATGAAACTGAGGAAATAGATCTGGTCGAAGAAGAGCCATCCGAAGATCCAAAGCGGAGGTTTCAAAAATCACACGTTGAGAATGGTGAGAAACCATAGATTCTACTGACCAGAGAAGGGCATGAAGCTCCGTAGTAAGCGGAGATGCTAGTCTTGTGAAGGCCCGTCGGCTGTGTAAAAGTACTTTACCCTCCTCATCACGAAGTAGCCAGGCAGCTCCACTCAGTGGCGCATTAAAGGTCCAAGCGAGGCCACATTACATTTAAGCCAGTTAGGAGGAGGGCGCAGCCAGCGAACCTCATCAATAGAAGCTGGAGCCAAAGGGGCTTCCAATGCTGTACTAGGCACCATAGTTTCTCTCCATACTTCAGCATCCATCATAGCTTTATCAAGAACACTAGCCGGAGCAAGTCTTGTATGCTCAAAACAGAACTCATTCATGGCTTTCCAAATATGCCAAAGAACCCAAGGAAACACTTGAGCAACACTTGGAGACAGGTTTGTCCTTTTGCTGCATCTCAGAAGATGATAAAGATTAAGGAAGACTGAGTTCGACCAAGAACCCGAGGGAGGCATAGGGATATTAGAGCCTGCCCAAACATCTTTTGTGACAATGAAACAATACATGTACAATATCCTCAGGGCCCCTGCCCACGCTGGGCATGTAGGATTGATGTTGATACCTCTCGTACGTAATAGAGTTCGAACAGCCAAAGCACCAGAAAGGATTCTCCACAGAAAATTCCTCAGTTTTGGAGAGGTTTTGGTTTTCCATAACTCTGTCCATAACTTCTTTTCAAGAGGATACACTGCAGGAACCGTAGGGTTGAGGCTTTCCTCTGCAATTTCCAGGAACTTATACCCACTCTTGGACGTGTAGGTACTATCTTTAGTATATGCCCATATTAGCTTGTCCCTCCTATTGGGGTTCTTCCTTGTTTTGAGTATAATCTCTGCATCACAAGGACTGAAGGTTTGGCGAATCAGGTTCTCATTCCATGCACCCGTTTGATGATCAAAAAGATCTTCCACCTTTAGTGTAAGATCAACCACCGAATCAGCTCTGTAGTTAGGAGAACGTGGGACTTTGTCAATAATCCACTTATCCCACCACACATTAGTTCTAGATCCATCGCCAATGGACTGAACTAAACCTTGCTTGAGCAATTCTCGGCCATGGAGGATACTTCTCAATGCATAAGAGGGCCGCGAACCTAGACTGCTCTCCATGAAAGATCAGTTCCTGAAGTATCGGTGCTTAAGCACACGCGCTACTAGCGAATCAGGATTGCTCCAGATGCGAAATGCTTGTTTCCCTAGTAAGGATTGATTGAACATCTCGAGATCCTTGAAGCCCAAGCCACCTTCACTTTTGGATTTGCATAATTTCTGCCATGATACCCAAGCAATTTTCCTCCTATTAGAGCCACTGCTCCACCAGAACTCTGTCATTGCACTGACAAGGCGAGCACAAGTGTCCTTTGGAAGGCGGAAGCAAGTCATAGCATAGATAGGCAGAGCTAGACAAACTGATTTCAACAAGATCTCCTTACCCCCTTGAGATAGAGCTTTTGCGAACCAATCATTAAGCCTCCCATGCAGTTTACTCCGAATGAGGCTGAGCAGTTGTCTTTTCGAGCCACTAAAACACTCCCCAAGTAAGTCCCTGCACCTCCCTCTTTCTCGATATTCAAGATTCCTTGAATCTCAGTCTTGACATCAGCCGGGACTTTGAATCCAAAGATAACAGAGGACTTGAGAGGGTTGATCATCTGCCCTGAAGCATCCCCATATCTTTTCAGACATTTAACAATCTCTTCTGCTTCCATTGCACTCGCCTTACACATCAGCAGGCTGTCATCTGCAAACAGAAGATGATGCACTGCAGGACGAGAGGCGCCTAATTGGATACCATGAATCTTGTCCAAATCAGCTGAAGCATTTAAACCGTTTACAAGAGCCTCCGCACATAAAATGAAGAGAAAAGGAGACAAGGGGTCCCCTTGACGAAGGCCCCTCTCTGGTTTAATGAATCCGTGTGAAGCCCCGTTTATTAAGACCGAATATGTGACCGTGCTCACGCAGGACATGATCCATCGAACCCAATCTCGAGCAAACCCAAGCCGCTCCAATAAAGTCTCAAGAAAACACCACTCCACTCTATCATATGCCTTAGACATATCAGTCTTGACAGCCATATATTCATTAGAGACTCCCTCCTTAGTACGAAGAGCATGAACCATCTCTTGAGCTATTATGATGTTGTCTGATATTAACCGGCCTGAGACAAAGGCACCTTGCGTTTCAGAGACCACCTCTGGTAAAATAATCTTCAGTCTATTACTTAAGACTTTGGAAATAATTTTATACTGCACTGAGCAGAGACTGATAGGCCTGAGATCCTGCATCCGGTTCGCATTTACCACTTTCGGGATGAGGCTCAACTGGGTATGATTCCAACCTTCTGGTAGCACCGCCGTATCGAAGAAACTCTGGACTTCCTTAGTGACTGCCGGGCCCACTATATGCCAATATTGGTGGTAGAAGTTCCCAGTCAACCCATCTTCCCCCGGTGCACTACCTCCATCAACACTCATGGCTGCCTTCCTAATTTCCTTAGACGAGACTGGAGCAATAAGGTTAGCATTCATTTCCTCTGTTATGCGACTCTGGAAGCCATTAAACAAGAGGTCTAGCTCATAAGGATTAGAGCTTAAGAATAGCTTTCTGAAGTATTCAGTAGCTATATGTCCTTTAGAACCTTCAGAAAAGTGCTCCTCCCCAGCTTCGTCTAGCAGCATGAGAAGCCGGTTCTGGACCTTCTTTCCCTTAACCACATTGTGGAAATACTTTGTATTACGGTCTCCTTCTTTGAGCCATTCTTCTCTGCATTTTTGCCTCCAGTATCTCTCCTCCTCCATATAGGCCTCCGCTAGTTGTTTCGTAATCCTCTTAAGCACCGCTCGTATCGGATAAAGCTTGGAAACCTCCCTCTCCAATGCAGCTTTGAGTCGCAGTATACGCTCATGAAAATTAAGATCAGAGGTCTTTTTCCATCTGGATATACCTCTCCAAACCTGAGAGATGCGATCCATAATGCTCATTGGATCACCTGAATCTCCCCATCCCTGAACGACCACTTCTTCAAAACCTTGACGGTGAAGCAAGCGATTATTTAAATAAAATCTTCCTCGTTTGAGTTCCCTTTGCTCCAGAACAAAGCCTATCAGCATATGTCTATGGTCAGAGCCCCACATATCACCATATTCCACACTCGATCTTGGAAACAAATTGAACCACGCATCGTTACCAAAGCACCTATCAAGGCGGCATTGAACCCAAACCAACTCTCTCCAGCCTCCCCACGACAGGGGATTACCCGAACTGCGTAGCTCTCTGATTTTGCAACTTCTTGCCATATCACGAAAGCCCCAGAAGCTGGATTCTTCTCTCACAGCACCACCTAATTTGTCCTCATTTGACATCAGTTCATTAAAATCACCAGCTAGCAACCAAGGCTCATTCCTCCTAAGCCCAATCTCCACTAATCTGTCCCACACCTCTTGGCGTCTTTCTCTCACTGGATCACCATAGACACATGAGAGAAAGAAAGACAATGAACGAACTGAAACCTTCAAGTCAATGATTCTCTTGTCACCTGAAAGAATCTCAACTCCATAACTGCTTTTCCAAAAAACCGTCAAGCCTCCACTAAGGCCTAAAGGCTCAACCGTGTAGATACCATCATAACCCAAACTCTGTTGCAAATCAGAAATGTAACCAAACTGCTGCTTTGTCTCCATCAAAAACATAATATCCGGAAAGTAATTACGACGCACTTCCCGAATGATCTGAACTGTCTCCGTGCTTCCTGCACCTTGACAGTTCCAGCACCAAACACTCATTGGGGCGGCAGCGGCTTCAAACTGGAAGCCACCGTAGGTTCTGATGTTTTTGGGTTTTTGTTGTCTGGCGCAAGCAGAGGTAAAGTAGACTTCCTCTTCGAGCTCCGCTGAGAAGGTTCGAGAGATGTACCCACTTGTTCTTCGGCCACAGCACGACCAGTTGTATTCATTTTCCTCTTCCACGCCGTAGGTCGTTTGCGCACTACTTTCCTTTGACTCAGATTCCCAGAAACACGCCCCTCCGACAAGGGGCCTAACTGAAAACCCGTCGAAATCAAGACGGGAGTAGAGAGAGCAGAAGCATGCAAAGAAGATGAGTCTGGTTCCTCTTCATGGGTGGCATGCATCTTCCCAGACAATGCCATAGCCTTTTCAGATTGACATTGCAAGAGCTGAGTGAAGGACGGTTCCTTGTAGCTAAAAACATGACCTTTGCCCTTATCCAAGTCTCTTGATATCCTTGTGAGACGCATAGAGGATTCTGCTTCAATTCCTTGTCTTACTCTTTCAATTCTAGCTATCCTTTCTGTTGGATCAGAATGCGAGATGTATTGCATAGCCATCCTCAAGTCTTGTTTAGAAAGCTCTGGGAACAAAGGTGGAAAGCCAGGAGGGCCATCAAAGGGCTGAATCGAATGAGCCAGAATTCCTTTACTTTGTCCTCTCTCCGCTTCCACCGTAGGAGCAGGGGAGGCTCTCCGATCGGTTAGAGCACCTTTCTTCAATAAGGGACAACGAACCTTTTCATGCGTGAGGCGCAGACAATGGAAGCACCTCTTGTGGATCTTCTCATATTCAAACTCAATAGTAACCACTTTCCCAGGAGTACTCAGTTTACGAGATGCTTTCAGAGGCTTAGTAGTATCAAAAAATACTTGAGCCCTGATGTAGTCCTTAGTATGAGATACCTTAGGATCATAAGCAATCTCCTCCACTTCACCGATCTCTGAAGCCAATTTGAACATTGTCTTGACCGTGAAGAAATCCACCGGAATGTGTCTGATGCGAATCCAGAGGCTCATATGTTGAAGGAAGTTCTCCGGGGGAAAGGAAGACCATCGCTCCAACGCCATTGCCCAATGATTATACGACCAAGGTCTGTCCTTCAGGACATTCACTAAATCCTCCTCACGCTGAAACACAAATTGGAACATGTCGCGAGAGAGAGCAATACCACGGACTCTACCTTGCACACGCCACGCCGTTGGCATGTAGTCAATCATCTTCTCCATCGACTGACAATCCGGGTTAAGTAGGCGGCCCAATAAACTTGTTTCATTCTCATCAAAGACTCTGTACTGGGGACTATCAGGGAGGACCAAAGGTTCCTCATCATCCTGAGACATCGCCCCAATAGCTTTGTGAAGGAAGTCAGCCATGTTCGCCGCAGATACGCTGAAGTTGTTCGCGAGGTCACAGCGGAGGGGGAGATTTTGCAGAAGTAGGTCAAGAATGATTAAAGTGAAACTCCCACTAATCACGCTATATTCAGCCACAATCTTAAGCGAATTCATTCCAAGATGGAAATACTTGATTGATACGAGAAGGAAAAAAGGCAATTTGATCCAAAAAGGAAAATTTCTTATTGATTTGATTGAAGATATTAGCGAAAAAGGAAAATAGAGATGCACTTTCCAACAGTAGGATACCGTTGCCAAGGGCCGGTAATTGAACTTCACTCACCTTGAGGAAGAGAAAAAGGAAAGAGAGGATTAGAATTAATTCCACCGAAAATCGCCACTAAGGGGAGAGAAAAAAGTAAAATTTTGATCAAGAGATCTTAATTGAAACCTTCTCTATTCTTCCTACCCTTTTATTTTTGCACTCCCAAACTAGCCTTTCATTTATTTCTCCAATTAAATAAACCAACCATAATTCAACTACCTACATGGTCCACAAAACAACATTAACCAATCAGATTTCTCCTGGCCTACATGTCTCCTTCTTCATCGTACAACCTATCTTCCTCTCATCCTCCATAAGCGATTTTTGAAGCTCAAAACCAGGAAATTTAGGTTCGCTTTCGATGAATTTTTTTATGATATTACATTTAAATATCGTGTATATGAAGGGTAACGTTAAAAAAATAAGGTTTGATGAAAATTTGAGAGATTAAAACATATTTCAAAAACTGTGTTTAGGGCTTTTGGGACTTTTTTACGTCCATTTTTGATGAATTTTTTACTGATATGTTATTAAAACAAGTGTATATCTCGGCTAGTGTAAAAAAAAAGATTCAATGAAAATTATGAGAGATTAAAAAAGATTTTGAAAACTGTGTATATAGATTTTGGGTATATTTTATGTGTGTTTTGATGATTTTCTGTGTGTAATTTCATTTAAGATGAATTATACATCATGGGTAATGTAAAATCCTAACAATATCGTCCTAAAAGCGGATTAGTTATACAAGGATAAGTTCTGGGTATTACTGGTATAACTAATTTTACTAAAGCACAAATATTTTACTGGAAATACTAGGATTTCTAAATTGATATTTCTTACTAGTATTTCTAGTATTACTATGTATAGTACTGAATTAAATTAGTATTAGTAAGAAAAGATTGTACGGTGTGATAATGATAATTCTAATGATATACTATTTTATTTCAGGAAAAATGCAAAATCCGCATTGCACAATTATATGTTTTGATTATGGAGGATATTATATGAAGGATGAGGCTCAAATAAAATGGATCTCAGGAGATGGTGAAGGAGAAGATGAAATTCACACGATTGTGTTGAGGAAATCAATGGAGGAGATCACTTACTCTGGTTTGGTTGAGCGTATTTGCAGAAAGATAAAGGTAGATGAAGCTAAGGTGCAAGTGAAGATTAGTTACTTTCCAATGGTATTGTATTCGTACAAGCCATCATACATCTGGAATGATGAATACGTTTTTTGTTATCTACTGCAAGTAAATCACGAGATGTGTAGAAATGTTCTACATGTGGAGATCATCAATGAAGAAGTGCAACTTTCAGAAGAGGATGATGAAACTGACGGCTATGTCGGTATATCTGATAGAGAGGCTATAGAGGCTGGTGATGAAGATGAGACTGAGAATGATGAAACTGATGCCTATGTCGGTATATCTGATAAAGAGACTACAGAGGCTGGTGATGAAGATGGTAATGGTGGTCTGCTCACTTTTCACGAAGACATTGAGATGCATGATGGTGTTAATCAGAGACGGGATGATGGTATGGATTTGGTTATAGGTCAAGAATTTATAATCAAGGAGGCAGCAAAAGTTCTTATTCAAACGACATCATATCAGAAATATTTTGAATTTGATATAATTAAGTCGGATACTAAGGGGTCTGTTTCTGTTTGAGTAGTTTCTTTACTCTTTGATGATTTGAAATGAGTTTTTACTTGTTTTGAGATTTGAAATGGGTATCTCTTTGTTGACTGATCAGTGGTTCAGTGGCTTCGGCTTTAGTTATGACATCTTTATTAGTTCGTTTGTTTAATGGTTTGTTTGCTTGAGATGGGTAACTGAGATGGGTCTGTTTCTGTTTGAGTAGTTTCTTTACTCTTTGATGATTTGAAATGAGTTTTTACTTGTTTTGAGATTTGAAATGGGTATCTCTTTGTTGACTGATCAGTGGTTCAGTGGCTTCGGCTTTAGTTATGACATCTTTATTAGTTCGTTTGTTTAATGGTTTGTTTGCTTGAGATGGGTAACTGAGATGGGTCTGTTTCTGTTTGAGTAGTTTCTTTACTCTTTGATGATTTGAAATGAGTTTTTACTTGTTTTGAGATTTGAAATGGGTATCTCTTTGTTGACTGATCAGTGGTTCAGTGGCTTCGGCTTTAGTTATGACATCTTTATTAGTTCGTTTGTTTAATGGTTTGTTTGCTTGAGATGGGTAACTGAGATGGGTCTGTTTCTGTTTGAGTAGTTTCTTTACTCTTTGATGATTTGAAATGAGTTTTTACTTGTTTTGAGATTTGAAATGGGTATCTCTTTGTTGACTGATCAGTGGTTCAGTGGCTTCGGCTTTAGTTATGACATCTTTATTAGTTCGTTTGTTTAATGGTTTGTTTGCTTGAGATGGGTAACTGAGATGGGTCTGTTTCTGTTTGAGTAGTTTCTTTACTCTTTGATGATTTGAAATGAGTATCTTTACTCTCTGTTTCTTTTTAGCAGATAATTGTCTAACTTGTTCTCTGTTACTTGAGCTGTTCTTTGCTTGTTTGCTTGACATGTTTCTTTACCATTTGAGTAGTTTCTTTACCATTTGAGAAGATCGCCTCTGTTTCTTTTTAGAAGATATTTTTTTATCATACTTAAGAACATTTTGTTTTAGTATCAGTGATGTAGATGCTTTAAATGTTTACTAAATTATATGCTAAATTATATGATTTTGAAAACTTTGTTTTCTTATGATTTTTCTGAAAAGCTCATGTAGAAGATCGCCTCTGTTTCTTTTTAGAAGATGATTGTCCAACTTGTTCTCTGTTTTGTCGCTTCAGGATGGACAATGAAGATACTTTGGACCTAAATGACACAGACTACATGAGTGGGGATGAGCTGATGGATCAAAACCCAGATGGAGATGGAGATGGAGATGGAGATGAAGTAGTAGCAGTGGAAGATACTCTCATGAGCACAGTTGAAAACCACATCAAAAGGAAAAGAGGAGGTAAACGCAGACACTCTAGATGTTGGACGCATTTTGATATAGTCGGAGAGAAGTATCCAGATGGTTCGAATGATGTTCAGTGTAAATTTTGCAAACACTCGTGGGCTAATGGACATGGGCTCGCCCATTTAGCAGCTCTAGTTACAAGAACACTGCCTGATAGAGAGGCTGGTGATGAAGATGGTACTGAGAATGATGCAACTGGTGGTGTGCTCACTTTTCACGGAGACATTGAGATGCATGAGAATTTCACGGAAAGAGATGAGCATGTGCTTGAAGATACAGAAGTAAGACCACGAGTTGTCTATCAGCCACGGGATGATGGTACAAGTTTGGTTTTAGGTCAAGAATTTAGAACCAAGGAGGAAGCAAAAGTCCATATTCAGACGGCTTCACATCAGAAATGTTTTGAGTTTGATATAACTAAGTCGGATACTACGAGATTTGTGGATAAATGCCGAGGAGCCAAAGACGGCTGCAAGTGGTTTGTGCGAGTTGCAAAGCTAAAGAATACAGATCTTTGGACGGTTAGAAGTTACATCAAGCAGCATATATGTTCTGTTGTTACTACAAGAACACTGCCTGATAGAAGGAAAGGCACATCACAAATTATTACATCTGTTTTGGCTCAAGATTATCCTGGTACATTTGACACACCAGTTCCGAAAGTTCTGATCGATTTGGTTTATCGAAGGGTTGGTGTGCGTGTATCATACACCTCAGCATGAAGAGAAAAAATAGAAGCTGCTAATGAAGTGCGAGGAAGTCCAAAAGAGATTTTTACTTTATTATACTGTTATATGCACATGCTGGAGCAGACGAATATTGGCACAAGAACTCGTGTGGTAGTGGATGAGGCCAACAAATTTAAGTATCTGTTTTTTGCCCTGGGAGCTAGCATAGAAGGATTCAGTGCGATGAGGAAAGTCCTCATTGTGGATGGAACACACCTCAAGAATGTTTATGGTGGAGTTCTCCTTGTTGCGACTGCTCAGGATCCTGATCATCACCACTACCCAATTGCGTTTGGTGTAGCAGATGGTGAGAATGATGAAAGCTGGATATG
>NC_027756.1:12292110-12340457 GCF_000695525.1 Brassica oleracea var. oleracea | reverse complement strand
GAATGTTAAAACCCACGTCCATAACAACAAAGATACTTGTGCGTTCAAGTTTAGAGAATGCGCACACGCTTATACGGAGGTTGAGTTCAAGTACCTTTATGATGCTTTTCGGCGGAAGTATCCTAGTGCAGCAGCGTATCTTGACAAAAGTGTTGAAGAGAAGAAGTGGGCTAGATGTTACTTCAGAGGAGATAGGTACAATGTTGACACCACCAATTCAGTAGAATCTTTTAATGGTGTTATTAAGGAAGCGAGAAAGTATACCTTACTACCAATGTTTGATGTTATCATTGCGAAAATGTCTGAATGGTTTAACAACCATAGGAAGGAGGCAGCTGAAATACCATACACACTGAAGCTTGTGCCTATTTTGGAAACCGAAATGTCTAAAAGATGTGTTGATGTGGGGTTTCTTACAATCGACGAATTAAACAACTTCCATCTTGAGTACAGTATGCATGGTACTGACGGCAAGGTTTATACTGTTGATATGGCTAGGAATACTTGCAGTTGTGAGCAATTTGATAAAGACAAATACCCTTGTATGCATGGAGTGGCTTCTGCCACATTCATGTCTAAGGCAGCGGGAAGGGAGCTCCATCTATCAGAGTATTGTTCAAAATACTATTTGGTAGAGCAATGGGCTTTGGCTTATCACAGGACCATATATCATGTTCCTCATATGTCTGATTGGGTTATACCAGAAGATGTTAAAGCAAAGAAAATACTTCCTCCAGATTTTGACAAGAAGAAAGGAAAATCACAACAAACAAGATTTTCATCAGTAGGAGAATCCCGTGGAAGAGGAAAAAGAGGCAGAGGAGGAGCTAGAGAAGCCAGAGGAAGAGGCAGAGCCAGAGGAGAAGGTATGGCATCATAGTTTGAATGTGGGAGTGGTTCAGGTACTACCTAGGTTTTACTGGAGATTACTGGGCTTATTATGTAAAATTTGGATTACTGGGTTTTACTGGTATTATTATGTGCAATTTGAATTATTGGGTTTTACTGGTATTATTATGTGCAATTTGGATTACTGGGTTTTACTGGTATTATTATGTGCAATTCGAAACCAATATGTATCACTACGTTATGTGTAATTTAGACTATCTTTATATGATTATGTTCAATTCGTAAGCTACGTATATAATAAATATATAGATTAGACTATTTTTGTTAATTATTTTCAATAGTTTAAGAAAATCTTAACGGTTTCCCAAAAAAACTTACTTAACTTTCATTGTTAGTACGTGAATGGTTAACAATATAGTAAGTAGAATTTTACAAAATACATATTTTTCGTAAATTGTTTATGTAAATGTCTTCTTTGACGATAATAATAGGATAAAATTATTGGTTCTTTGAGTTGGATTTACTACAAAAAAGTAGAAAATGCCAAAGTATTACTATGTGTATGGTGGTATTACTATTACCTTGAAGATTACCATAGGTATTACTAAGTGTTAAAAATAATATTAAAATATTTATGACGGCTGCACGTTTTACATGTGAAATATATTTTTTAATTCGTTTTTTAATAATATATATATATTTTAGTGTTTTACATGTGTTGACTAATTTTTGGTATATCTTTTATAGTGTTTTTTTGGCATAATAAACCCAGTAAATCTAGTTATTCATCTTACTCATTTTTGGGCATGGTAAACTTAGTTTTCCAAACCTGTTGCAAGTTGCAACACACCAAGATTTAAACATTCAAAAGCATTCTACTACCAAGTTTTAAACATCCAAAATACTTAACATTCTACTACCAAGTTTAAACAAGTTTTAAACATAGATTCCTAATAAATACATAAGCCTAAGGCTTTGTTTTACGCTTCTTCCCCTCCGTGAAAGGAGTCTGCACCCACTGTGATTTCCTCTTTGGCCTGCCACTCTTCTTTGGTACAGCAACAGCGGCATTCTCCTTGCACCTATGCATGATCTAAGGACTCGGTGCTTCCTTGTAAACGACCATGATCCACCTTTGCTTTTCTTCCTCAGTATATTCTTCAACAATTTTCACAGCCTGTTCCTCGACAACTTCCCCAGCCTGTTCTTCAACAACTTTCACAGCCTCTTCCTCTTTTTTCTCTTCTTCTGCACCTTTCTTCCTGTTTTTTTCCTCTGTTTCCACAGCCTCTTCCGCAACAACTTCAACACATTTTCCAGGTTTTCCCTCCATAGGCCTTGTCACTAGTCTCCTCGCAGCCATTGCCTTAGTCCTACCACGTGGTGGTGTGGGAGTTCCCTTCGTCTGATTCCCACGTGGTGGTATTGGAGTTTCATCGGTTCTATTCATCTCAACCCGAGGCTCATTGTGATTATCTTTGGGAGTTTCCTCTGTATGATTCCCACGTGGTGGTGTCGGAGTTCCTTTTTTTATCTCTGCCTTCCGAGCCTCAGATTCCACCTCATCAGTCTCACTTTTCTCCTTTTCTTGCTCCCTGGTTTCAGACTCTTTCCCTTCAACTTCTTCTTCTTGATCCTCTTTCCCTTCAACCTCTGCTTGATCATCTTCGCCTTCAGCCTCAGATTCCACCACTTTTTCTTCAACTTTCTCATCATCCTCACTGTTCTCCTTCTCTTCGTCACTGGTTTCAGCCTCTTTCTCTTCACCTTCTTCTTCATCATGTTTCCCTCCAACCTCTTCTTCATTTGCTTCAATTTCTTTCCACAGTTTATCAGCTTGTGTTCTACATCTCTCCTTCAATTGCTTCAACTCATCAGTCTCACTCTCAGTCTCACTCTCACTGTCTTCCTTGTCTTGCTCATCAGCCTCACTATTTTCCTTCTCTTTCTCATCCTCTTGCTGAGCATTGTCATCAGCCTCTTTCTCTTCCCCTTCTTCATCATTTTTTTCTCTCAGCCTCTTGCTCAGTATTCTCGATTTTATCGTTCTCTTTCCCAGCCTATTGCTCAGCATTAGCTTTGTCCTTCTCAGAATTAGCTTTCTCCTTCTGAAATCCATGTCTTCACCATGACTCTGCTCCACCTTACTCTCAATAGAAATTATCCTTTCTTCTATTTTCTTAGCCCTTCTTCTCAAAAGCCGCTGGTTCTTTTCAATATCACTCATCCTTGAGCCTAGAGACTCCAGCTTTGTCTCCACCGTTAAGTTAAGTCCAACAAATCCTTCTCCCATGAACTCCAAAATCTTCTCTTCCAGACCTTGCAACCTCGAATCTAAACCAGAATTAGAGGATGATCCTTCTGCAAACGTCACCTTTTCTATGTCTTTATTTTTTGGCAACACTCCTCATGCAGCTTGATCTAACTCATATAGCTCTTTCCACCAAATATTCTTCTAGCGTAAGAAAACAGCTATAGTATATTATATGCTTTACCTCTAAAGGGATTATGAATCCAGGAGAGGCGCATGCCTCTTTCACTTCACCCTTCAGATTGTTCATCACATGCATAATCTCTTTTATTGCATCCTCAAATGTTAGACGACCCCAGGGAAATGATCTGCAAGCATCTAAATCGTCCATCATCCTTAATATGAAGAGGTCTAAATGTCCAGAATCCTTCGGCTTTTCTCTGATAACCCGACCAAGAAAAAACAAGACAGTCATCTTCAATCTACCTGGACACAGTGGCATAGACAACATCTTCTGCTTCACATCGCTGATGGTGATCTTCTTTCTGTCATGGAAGTAATAATCCACAAACTTATAACCCCCCAACTTCTCGTAGTTTGGTGGATAATCACCGCAGTCTAAGCCAGAGATGAGGGCATGCTGCCTCATAGAATAGCTGATGGGTACACCATTAACCGCAAACCATGCAACATCATCTTCTGGAGTACAAATGGTGCGCAGGAGTAACATCCACATCCCCTGGAGCTTCAGGTTATCTTCGTCTGGCATGTGGAAGAAATGTCAAAACTGAGGATGGATTGTGAACCATTCAGCCTCAGGCTTACCCTTGATGAGCTTTACTGTCTTGGTTACAAAGCACTTAGTTTGTATCTTGGAACTCTTGGGGAACTCACTGCTTTTGAAGTAGAACCCAAGGGGTTGCATTGGTTGCATTTCCTGCAATCAAAATACATATATACATGTTAGTAATGCTAGTAATACAAGAAGTACTAGTAGTACTGCTAATTACTACTCAGCATTTCTCACTAAAAATAACAATGAATAGAAAATATATACCTCTCTTTTGGACCCCTCCTTATCGGACCCCTCCCTTTCGGACTCATCTGAGGCTGAGAGCGATTCTACACTCAGTGCTCTCACTGGCTCTCTCACTGGCCTACTCTTTTTACTCTTCTTATTGCTCTTGTGAACTTTTGGCTCCGGCTTTTTTGCAATTGAGTATGAATTTTTGGATTCTAAGAGATTGACGACGCCTTTCATTGGGAATCCCCTTTTGATTTCCCTTCATTATGTACAAGACATTACAACACTCAATGAAACTAAATTCAAACCGCAAAACAACAACACAACATCAACTAAGTTTCCCCAATACAATTTTATTAACAAAAATTAAATACAATTTATCACTCAAATCGGAAACACACAAAAAAATGCACCAGTCTACATACAGATTCAATGCAATATATACCTAAACAATAGATTTACCAAGTTCTTATCCAATTTCAAAGCTAATATCTAAACATAAGACACATTCAAAGTTTTCCACAAATTTATTTTCAAATCTACATACAAATTTGACCAAATAACAACCAAATAAAGTGAAACTAATCACTTACCACAAGGAACGAAGATGGAGCCTCGATTTCGACAAAGAAGGAAGAAGAAACGAAGCGGTCTAGACTTTAGGGTTTCAGACAAGAGAGACAAAGAGATAGTTGAGACACAAACGAACAAGGAAGAACGAAGATGGATTTTCGAATTAGATGGAGAATGAACAAGGAAGAACGAAGATGGATACTCTAGGGTTTCAATCTCCGATTTCGCAATAGAGAGTGTCGAGCAATAGAGAGTGTCGGACGACGAAAGGATCGACATTTGGAGAAGGGAATGAGTTGAGTAATTCAAAACGATATCGTTTTGGTTTAGCTGGGTCGGATTTTAGGGTTTGTTATGTGTGGGTCGGATCTTTCCGGTTGGATCTTATAAATATCTAATTTAAGGTAGGGGCAATCCGTCTTTAGCCACTTTTTCTATTTAAAAAAAATTAAAAAATAAATTATATTATAATAAAAGGATAAACGGAGATTTTTTAGGGGGGTAGAGGGTATATGGAGTTATCCTCCAGAAAATTAGTCTTGCAAGAAAGGGGAAACAGTTGTTAAACGAGGCAAGAGCGGCTTTAGCTAAAGCATCTACAACAACATTTCCAGAGCGAGAGATAAGATAAAGACTAAAAGAAAGAGGCAAAGCTTCGAATATTTAATAAGATGCCCGCGATTTCGTTCAGAACGGTCCCTGAGCACGGGGTAAAGACTAAAACCATTGAGTCTGAATAAATGTGGAGAGTGGTTACATTCGCCTTCGGTGCGTTTCGAAGAGCTTCACAAAGGGCAAGAGCTTCAGCAGTGAGGGCAGATCCAACATGGGAGCGGAAGGAGGAGTCTGGGAGCAGTAGCTGAGCATGTTAAGGTCCATCCCATACCTGTAAGCAAAGATGATTCCTGCCAAGCTTCATCCACAAAGCAATTTGGAAATTGTAAGTTATCACCAGCCATAAGAGGAGTGGGCGTAGAGGCAAGATTTGGAACTAGTTGGAGGGCCTCCTCCCATTCTTTTGCAGCTAGGACTGCTTTTGTGATACAATTTTAGACCGATATAGATTTGTCTTCAAAGAAGTAATTTATGGCCGTCCATAGCGTCCAAAGGATCCAAGGGATCAACAGAGTTGAGACCAGAGTAGAAGCTGGCAGGTTGATGCCATATGGGATCCTTGCTAACATGTTTTGAATGTTTTGGGTACCAGCCTGTTAGGCATCTTTGAAAGACAGAGGAGCTTGAAGCCAAACCTCTTGGGCGAAAGAGCACTCTAAAACAGATGATTCATAGTTTCCATTTATCTACATCTCTTGCAATGGATATGCTCAATAATTCCTCGAATAGCAAGCATGTTTCCTATAGAGAACGTCTCGTTTAGAATCCTCCAAAGAAAGTGTTAGATCTTGGGTGAAGTGGGAGACTTTTCAGACACACTTGTTCCAATTTATCGCCTGTACTGCTAGATTCGGCCCTGCTAGATTCGGTGTGGCCAAAGTTGCTAATTTGTAGCCTGATTTGGTGGTATAGCCCCCGCTTTATCAGCCAGCCAGATCAATTTGTCTGGTGGACGGAAAGAGCTCGAAATTATTTGATGAATTTGGTCCTCATGGTGAGGTAGGTGAAGCCTGATTAGCTGTATATTCCACTGGTATGAGGAGATCCCTAATCCTTATGTTGGAGGCTGTAAAGGTAAGATGTCCATAAGGACAGAATTAAAAACTTTATAATTGATTTTGTGGTCATCAAATCATTTTTTCCGTATTATGTCTCACTTATACAGTAATGAAAATCATTTTTTTTATAAATAATCTATTATTTAACTATTTCAGTTCAAACACATTTAATTCTAAAGTATTTTCTAAAAAGAATACTAGAAATATAAATGTATTTTATTGATATTGATAATCAAATTAAATTTTACAAATAATCACTTAAATAGATAACAAAATTTTATTTAAGAAATCAAATTTATAATCGACTCAATAACAATCCAAGCACCATATTTTCTGAGGAAAAACATTCTTAAATTTACCAGTAATAATTTATGTCAGTCATAATAACACGACGAACCGTGTCAGCAAGGCGTATATCTACTGATATATATCAGTTTATATACCGTATTCATATAATATCTACATACATTAAATGAAATAATGCATGCATGTGGTGTGACTTGTGGTGTTAGACCATGTGATAATTTAGACAATTATTTAATCATCATTCCCTGATAAACCAGTTTCTTTTTTAAAAAAATAATTAACATTGAATATTCAAGATCTATAAAATAATCTACAAATGGATTCTCTCTCCTGATATTCAAATATATCGTAAACAATGGGCGTGTATCCGCTACACGATGGAATGTAGTAGAGTGTTTTCAAATCTAAATAACTTAACAACCTGAAATTCGCCTGCCACTAGACCACTATCACCTGGTTGATAAACCTGGTTTATTTTTCCGAAATGTAACTAAGATCCCGTTACTAGCATTAATTTGTGTATTTGAGGGTAAGAATATGCATCATTGCTTTATGTTCACAAAATATTTTGTATATCTGTTATAACAATTCCACACACATATAATAGCATAGAGTTTTAACCCTCTAATCACACTTGCATATATTCAAATAAAATCCATATAGACCAAAATTATACAATAAGTCTTTGAGAATAGAGTTAACCTCAAACGGAAAAAATAAGTTTGTTGTCCTAAAGCTAAGCAGAAAAGTAAATATGCAGATATAAACAATAAATAAAAACATTATGCATTAGAAAAATCGTTGGAAATAATATCATTAATGTAGACAATTTATCATAGAATCAAAGAACAACCATTCTGGAACTCAAAACAAAAATGTATAATATTTCCATTCTCGTGGTTCCAAGACTTAGAGAACTAACTCATGTTGAATCTCGAGATTAAGCATGCATAAAATTTGAGTTTCGATAGGTTCATAAAGTGCAACAACATCAATTCCCGCTGGCTAATGACACTTTGCTCATATAGATTATTTTCAAGCAATCAAATCAACTCTCGATGTATTCAATTAACCTAAGATTATGAACTAGGTGATGAATCAAGTTCAAACAATAAAATATCAATCCAAGTGAAGAAATCTAATGAAAAATTCACAATCAAACAATTAGACATTCATTTTTTCTTTTCCTTTAAAACTCTAGAGTACTTAGACATAACCAAAAAATACAAGAGATCTTTGATAAGATATGTATAATTAGATAAAAAAGATAAAGCATGGGTTCAAAAATAAAGTCATATAACATAACTTCATCCTAGGAAGTATTTGTAGATAATGGACCACTTACGAAAAATGGCACCACCAAACATGAAAAATGAAAATTTCAGACAGGCTTGTGTGTTTTTGATCCATTGATCGCGTTTCTGGATCACTCAATCCATTCTTATTTGTCTTCAGCTTTCCTGATCTACCGATCATTGAGTCGGATCGATCAATTACATTATCAGCTTTGCTAAGATCAATCGATTTGTTTAGGTGTTGATTTTGGATTCTATCGATTCATGCTTCAAGATCAGCTTCTTCATTTTTTTTCGCATGATGGATCCATCATGCATGCATGTTCTTGTAATCATGCATGCATGTTCTTAAGATGAGAACTCTATATAAGATATTAATTAAAGATATGCATCATGCATGCATGTTCTTAAGATGATGAGCAGACAACTATTTGCAGAAATTGTAATCTCTAAGTTGAATGACCACGTCGCAGCTAATAAGGAAATAAGAACTTTTATTTATAAGACATAAACTAAAAATATGCATCATGCAAGTGGTTGATAATTCCAAAGATCCGTGAATAACTTTACACCTATACCATCGCTGTTTTCTTCTTTTTCTTTTTGCCATTATAAAACGTCAATAGATAGTTCATCGATGCTTCTATACTAGTAGATCCATGTTTCAATTCTCTGAAAAATTGATTTATTAAACAATTATACAGGTTACGGAAGAAAGACTTACAAGGGATCTTCAACATGGTACAAGTAAACTCGGTCAGGCGTGATCTTCGTAGGACGGCTCAGGTGATGCAGTTAGGAGTAAATCTTATAAGGCAGATAGTATTGTCGGTTGTCGGATCATCTATGTAATTTTTATCATAATTGTAATATCATAATAAATCAATGGTAAAAAAAAACGTGCAGCGCTAAAGTGCCGTCTGAGGAAATTGCTACCACCGGATTACTGTTTAGTAGTGATATTTAAATATTCAATGCGATTTAAGAGTTTTGAAGAAAACAATATTTGGTATCCACAACAATACATGTCATGATATCATAAGAAAATTTCATAGCATATGATTATGATCATGAATAAAAGTTCATATATTACACGTTTTTTTAAATAGATTCAATACTCAAACTATCTGTAAGAAAAAACAAAAATATATTATAATTATCAAAATAAAACATTCAAGATTCTCTTAAATGAAAAGCGCTAAAAAAATTTTTTTATCTAAACACAATCAACAAGAAATTTAATCAAATTATTGGTCATACAAAAACTGATCAAAGTAAA
Source organism: Brassica oleracea var. oleracea (assembly GCF_000695525.1). Classification (NCBI taxonomy): domain Eukaryota; kingdom Viridiplantae; phylum Streptophyta; class Magnoliopsida; order Brassicales; family Brassicaceae; genus Brassica; species Brassica oleracea. The sequence goes on along the minus strand of NC_027756.1, from coordinate 12,331,207 downwards.
TTTAAACTGTGACAGAAAAGTAAATCTAACCATCTCCGATCAATTCAATTTATACAAAATATGGTAACTTTCTGGGTTAACTTCGATGACGATGTAGTTGTGAACACAAATATTTTACTTATTAAAAGAAGAATGAAAAAAAGAATTAAATGGCTGTATAGCCTAGGACCACCACCATCACATCGATTCACATATAACAGCCTAAATCAGTTTGACCGTTTCAACGTTATTTCTAGTGATTGGAAGAAAAAAAACGAAAAATCAAACTAAACCAGTCAAACTCAAAAAGACCCGAATCAAACCAAAATATATGACACAATTGTTAAAATTCTTAAAAGAATTATCAATCCAAATAATTCGATTTAGTTGGGTTTAAAACAAACCAAACAGGAAAACTAAAGCGTTTATTTAATTAAATTAATTAAACATAATAATAATATTAAAATTTGAAATATTTAACTATCTAATCTAAATACTAAATATAATTTTATATATTTTATTTTAAATGAAAAGAAAAGCACAAATCACAATAAAATTAAAGAACATGAATTTTGTACAATTTCAACAAAACCAAATACCTATAATATTTATATTAGGTTCGAAGATATTAATATAAAATTATTGTATTACATCTTCTACATTTTTATGTAATATAAATTTATATATAAAGAATTTAATAATTTAGTGTTAAATGATGATTTGCTTTATGTTTAATAAATTAAATTTTCATAACCAAACTATAACAAAACTATAACCAACTCGATTAAACTCAACCAACACAACAAAACCGAACAAAACCGAAAGAAACACAAACCAAAACATACCAAACACAAATATAACCAAATTAATTTCGGTTGGCTTGAGTTAAAAAATTTCAGATCCAAACAAACTAAGACGAATACAAACCAAACCGATATTTAAATCGAATAGCCGACCCTACTCACTCTATCACATAGATCTATTTAATTTTAACACTTAATCATGTATTTATGTATTGTTTATATTTTCCAAGGTTTAAAAACTCGACAGGCGGTACGCGTTGGGCTCACTCGGGCTTAATGAGTTACCAGAAAAGTAGAAAAAAATCAAAGAGAACTCGGAGAACTTTTTTTTAGTTATACAACATACCTTTTAAAATATTTTTATCCAGAAATGACAAATGAAGTAGTTATTTAAAAAAATATATACAACACATCTTTTAAATATTTTTCTACCAAAAATAAAATGACAAATGAAGTAGTTTAAAAAAAAAATTTATACAACACATCTTTAAGAGATAGGCATGGTTCTGGTCACCGTACTCGTAGATGTGGTCAGCCGCAAGGATGCCTATTCTGTGGTGAACCAGATGAGACTCAAAACCTTTTTCGCATGTCCGTACACTTCCACGTTATGGCTGCAAGCCGTGGAGAATTTATTTGCAGCTAAACCTGATCCAAACTGGGATACACCTCTCTGCAGTTGCTCACAAGAACATATCACCGGCTTAATTTTGTCTTCCTAAGATTGGTGCTACAAGTCACTATTTATTTCATTTGAAAAGAGATGAATGATAGGAAACACAATAGTACAGCTAAACCGGTGGACCAACTGGCTCGGCTAATTAACAAGACAGTGAGGAACCGTATTATGTCTACAAAGTACTGCATGAAGCCTAAGCTGCAGGGCCCTTTATCTCGTTGGTTTGAGGCTCACGTGTCCTAGAGTAGTCACTGTTTTTTTTTGGGCTTGGCTAAAGCTCTCTAACATTATACATAAATTAAATATTTTTATCAAAAAAGCGATGAGTAAAGCTTTAAATTTTCAATGGAACCCGAGTTCGAAGACACCAAAATGCATTTTTGTGTGTTTAATGATCTTCTTAAAAAGGATATAAATGTAATTTCGATTTTCTTCTAATTCCTCGAGGTCTAACTTAAGTTGCAACCGTGTTTTGTGTGTTTCAACATAAATACCCATTTTTGCGATTTACTTTATTTGAACTTAGTTGTGAGGATTAGAGCTGATGAATCCTTGATCTAATCTCTTCCTTATCTCCGATTGCACGAACAAGACTAAAACCGTAATGACTCGTCGGTGTGTTGACCCAGTGTTCACCGAACCCTTCCGTTAACTAGGAAGGGCCACTATAGCTCATCGGAGCTGGGATCGAACCAGCAACCACTATATTGCTTCACAAGCGAGTTCAGTTACAATACTCTCTCTCGTCTCTCTTTTCTCCCTAATCTTGACTCACAACAACAACGATCAGCTCAAGGACTTGGTCACTCAGCTTTATAACTAGCTGATTACACTCGTGCAAACCACAAATGTGACCAATGGGAAAGAGACACGTATAAACTGAAACAATACAATGACTCGAGAAACTTAGAACCCTCGACCTCATAATGAGTCTTCGATACACTTAGGCTTATACCGGATTTTTCTTTCTCCTACTTCTCTTATAACCTTCATACTTTGAGTTCTTCTTCTTTGATCTAATGACTAGATCCTTCAAATCTCAACCTTAGGCATTAGATTAACCTCTAACACCCTTCTTATGTTCTTGACGGAACACATGCATCTTGACCGATGCCAACACCTCTTCTTTATCTTCAGGAAACACGAAGGAACTGTAGAGCATCCTTCACTTTATACACCGGAAGTACTTTAGTAAAAATATCAGTAGGGTTGTAAGCAGTAGCGATCTTTGTAACCTTGATCACTCCCTTTCTTATCCAATCTCGCCCAAAATTGTACTTCACCGCCATGTGTATTGTTCTCTCATGGAACACTGCATTCTTCGATAATGCAATGGCACTTTGAGAGTCACAATAAATCTCCACTGATTCTTGTTTAAAACCAAGCTTTTCTACAAGACTTTTTAACCATAAAACTTCTTGGATTGCTTCTGAGAGAGAGATATACTCAGCTTCTGTAGTTGAGAGAGCAACGACCTGTTGAAGCGGTGATCTCAAACTTATCGTATTACCTCCAGTTGTGTAAACAATTCCATTTATCGATCTCCGATGATCCAGGTCTGTGGCATAGTATGAATTGCAGTACCTCTCACAATAAACTCTCCTTGCTTCTTGTAACACAGCTGTGTGTCTAACGTTCCTTGAATGTACCTTAGGACCCATTTTATTGCACTCCAATGTTCATGTAGCGGCTTGCTCATGAATCTGCTTATCAGGCTTACTGAGTAAACAAGATCAGATCTTGTTCCGATCATGGCATAAGGAACATCTCTCATAGACTCCACCTTCTCCTTATATTCTTCATCCATAGGCGTACTTAGTTAAATATGAGCTCCCATCGGTGTTGCTACATACTTACACTGATCCATTTTGAAATTTACCAGAACTCTTATGAGATATCCTTCCTGTGACACCCACAAGCAACCTGATGTTCTGTCTCTCTCGATCTCCATCCTGAGAATCTTCTTCGCGTCCCCTAAGTCCTTCTTTTCGAACTCACTGCTAAGAAAAATCCTGAGCTTCTGAACTTCTTCTTTATTCTTGGACGCTATTAGGATATCATCTACATATAGAAGCATGTATATGTATCCTCCATTCTTCTCAATCTCCTTGAAGTATACACAACTGTCATACTGGCTTCTATTGAACTGAATCACCTTCATGAAGTCGTTGAAGCGCTTATTCCATTGTCGGGGTGATTGCTTGAGACCATAAATGGATCTTTCAAGTTGACAAACTTTTTTCTGGATGCTCTTTGTCTTCAAAACCCTTAGGCTGATCCATGATGATGAACTCTTCAATCTCTCCATGGAGGAATCCTGTTTTTACATCCATTTGTTAAAGTTCCATATCATGATGAACTACATCAGATAACATATATCTGATAGATACATGTTTAACTACTGGTGCGAAGATCTCTTGATAATCTATCCTTTCTTTCAATGAGTACCCTTTGCAACCAGTCCCGCTTTGTATCTCGGATCTTCAACACCCAAAATCCCTGGTTTTCTCTTGAAGAACCATCTACACCTGATGGATTTCTTCCCCTATGGTTTGTCAACCAACTTCCAAGTTTGGTTCTTGATTAGAGAAACCATCTCTTCTTTAGCTGCTTTTATCCACTTGTCACTGTCAGCATCTCTCATTGCTTCTTGAAAACTCTTTGGCTGAGAGCCTCCATCTTCAGCTAACACGCGCATGAGAACAGCATATTCTTCCTCATATGGAACAAACTCACACTCGTAATCACTAAATCTGACTGGTGGGATGATATGTCTTCGTGTTATGTCTCTGCCAAGTAAGTAGTCACTTAAACTTTCTTCGTTTGTTTGATCAGGCGCTGATTCTTCACTATCACCGTTCTGAGAATCTGAAATAATGACCTCACCTTGAACATCACTCATTTGTCCTGAAGACTCTTCATACTCAACATTCACAATCTTCTGCTTTGGACTTAACTGTAGATCATGGGACTCCTCGCCCTCATCAGATAACTCCTTGAATACTTTGTCTTCTCTAAAAACAACGTTCCTGCTGATGACACATTTTTGTTCTTCCATAACCCAGACTTTGAAACTCTTTATGCCTTCAGGGTTTCCAGTGAACACGCCCCTCTTAGCTCTTAGCTCGAGTTACCATCGTCTGCAGTGTATATAAACGAGACAACCAAACCTTTTAAGGCCTGGAAGACTTGGCATTACTGATGTACCCATTTCCTCCGGAACTTTGAAATTGATTGCAGATGATGGTGATATGTTAATGAGATACACTGCCATAGTCGCTGCTTCAGCCCAAAATATTTGACCAAGACCACTCTCATTGAGCATACTCCTCACTTTGTTCATGATTGATCTATTAAGTCTCTCTGCCACTCCATTCTTCTGGGGCGTATAGGTGCAAGTCCTATGCCTGATGATTCCTTCTTGCTTGCAGAACCCATCAAATTCTCTGTTGCAAAACTCGAGACCATTGTCCGTTCTTAATTTCTTCACCTTTCTTTCTGACTGTGTCTCCACCATTTGCTTCCATTCCCTGAAGTTTCTGAATGCCTCGTCTTTCAATTTTAAGAAGTAAACCCAAACCTTTCGGGAATAGTCATAAGTCAATGAGATAAAATACAGACACTTGCTCAGACTGAATGGAACATTAGGTGATTCCCATAAGTCCGAGTGGCATAGTCCAACTTGTTCTTGGTGACGTGCTGAGCAGCACCAAAGCTCACACGTTGAGACTTCCCCATAACACAGTCTTCACAGATCTTGTATTCGGTTATCTTCCTGCCCTCAAAACATCCTTTTCGTGCTAGCTCATTAAGTTTTTTATGACCAATATGGCCTAAACGACTATGCTACATCATTGTTTGATCTTGACTTAACACTGACTTCTCTGTGTCTGCATCTACTGCATTAGATTTTGATATCCTTGCTTCACCCTGGAGAATGTATAGGGACTGCCTCCTAATCCCCTTCATGAACACAATGCAACCCTTGATAACTTTTAGGACACCGTTAGAGCCCTTAAACTTGCAATCCTTGTCTTTTAGTGATCCAAGTGAAATCAAATTTCTTGATATCTCTGGCATAAACCTCACGTCATGAAGGAAAAACGTAGTTCCATCTTGATTCTCGAATCTAACTAAGCCAATACCCTTTATCTTAGACACTAAATTATTAACCATTTGAACCTTACCTGAAGACACTTCCTTTAGACTTAGGGATATGTCTCTCCTTGGTGCCATATGAAATGTGCAACCAGTATCCAATACCCACTCGGTGTGATCTGAAACGCCTGGTTTGAGATTCACTTCTGACACTAGAAGTCCAACCAGATCCTTAGCGTCGTCTCTGACTGAAGTTGCCTCTCCTCTCTCCTGACCACTCTGCGAGTCCATGTTTCTTTCAATCCACTTGAAACACTGCAACTTCTTAAGATGCTCCTCCTTTCAACAGATCCAACAGACTCTCTTTCCATCTTTGGACTTTGACTTGGACATGTATTTATTCTTTCCAGAGCCAATATTTCTATTATCTGTTCTTCCTCTAGCAAAGTGACCTTCACCATTTGATCTAGTACTAACCGCATCCGTAAATTCGCTTTCCTTAGACCTAGCCGTACTAGCTACTTCATATACCTTAATAGCATCACGATCGTACTTTAGAGTTTCCTTTAAGAAATTGTACCTGGCGGAAAGAGAGTTGAGCAATAGGATGGCTTGAACCTCCTCTGGAACTTCAATGCTCAGGTTACTTAGGTCTGCTATGATCTTGAGAAAATCATCCATGTTTTGATCAATCGTCTTGGAGTCATGCATCTTGAAGGAGTAAACTTTCAGCTGCGCATGAACTCTATTAGGTAAGCTCTGAGTCATGTACAATCGATCAAGAAGCATCCATGTCTGAGCTGTTGTAGTGCATTTGTCGATCTTCCGAAGAATTTGATCTTCAACGCTCTTGAATATGAGGTTCATTGCCTTCTCGTCTCGCTCTAATCTTGCGGACTCTTCTGAATCTTTCTTCTTCTGATCTTCCACCTTCGTATCTGATTCTTTCGAATCTTGAATCCTTTCCGAAAGAACGTCTTTGAGTCCTTGTACGCTGAGATTTGCTTACTTCCTCTTCTTCCAGATTGTGAAGTCTCATGTGCCGTCGAACATTGTCATCGCGAACTGGTGAGTCGCCATCTTGACTCGAATTATCTTCGTCATCTTCAATCGGCAAGAGCCCATGCCAGAGAACATGGCTTTGATATCAATTTGTGAGGATTAGAGCCGATGAAACCTCGATATAATCTCTTCCTTATCTCCGATTGCACGAACAAGACTATAACTGTAACAACTCGTCGGTGTGTTGACCCGATGTTCGCACCCTTCCGTTAACTAGGTAGGACCGCTATATCTCAACGGAGCTGGGATCGAACGAGCAACCACTATATTGCTTCACAAGCGAGCTCCGTTACAAGACTATCTCTCTCGTCTCTCTTTTCTCTCTGATCTTGACTGATCACAACAACACAACAATCAACTCAAGGACTTGGTCACTCAGCTTTATAACTAGCTGATTACACTCATGCAAACCACACGCGTGACCAATAGGAAAGAGACACGTATAAACTGAAACAATACAATGACTCGAGAAACTTAGAACCCTCTACCTCATACCGAGTCTTCGAAACACTTAGGCTTATACCGGATTCTTGTTTCTCCTACTTCTCTTAAAACCTTCATACCTTGAGTTCTTCTTTTTTGATCTAAGAGCATCTCCATCCACACTCCATAATTGCAAAATAAAGTAATGAAAGAATAAAAAAGTGATTACTCTATAAATAGAGTATTTTTTTTTATTTTTTGTTCATAATGCATTTTCCATTCAATTTTTGGAGTAAATTATGGAACAGGGATGATGCCCTAATGACTAGATCCTTCGTTAGTTTATCAGGCATGGGCATTCGGGGTCCCAATCGGGTTTCGGTTTTATCCAATCGGGTTTCGGTTTTTCGGGTTTATCAAAATCAGTCCCATTCGGATTATATGAAAGTTCAGTTCGGGGCCGGTTCGGGTTCTATCGGGTTCGGGTCGGGGTTAGTAAATCTTCAAAGAACCGGTACAACGCAATATACTTTCGGATTCGGGTCCCAATCGGTTTTTCGGTTTAAAAGTACCTGATTTTTACCTATTTTATAACCAAAACATGAGTAAAATCGGTTCTTCAGTTTTAAAATACCTGATTTGTACCTATTTTGTAACCAAAACTTAAGTAAAATCAATTCAAAAAATAAGCAACATCAACCGTGATCATTCAAAATCAAACGAAAAGTAAACATATTTACTGATAAAAAGAAAACCAAATAAATAAAAACATAAAACGAAAACCAAGTTCTCATGAAATGAGAAACATTGTTTAACGAAAACAAAATCTAAATCTAAATAATTCAAGATTCAACGGTCATCTTCAACCATCAACCTTCATGTAATAGATAAGTATTTTACATTTTCAATATTTCTTAGTGTATTTTGGTTACATATTAGGAATTGAGATCATGTTTGGTACAAAATCTTTTCGAGGTTTTGAATGTTTCGGGTTCTATCGGATATCCATTTAGATTCGGGTTCAGTTCGGATAATACCCATAACCCAAAATACCACAAAACAAAATCCATTCGGTATTTACGTCGGGTTCTGATCGGTTCGGATTCATTTTTATCGGATCGGATTCGGTTCAGATTTTCGGATTAGGTTTATTTGCCCAGCCCTATATCTATTACTAACACTAAATTATCAAAATATAAAATTATTATGATTTTGGACTTGAAATTGCCAAATTGTTATGTTTTATTTATTTACTGGGTTTTAATCTTACTATGGTAAATTCGTGGCGGCGGAGCTCCGCTGAGCACTTTACCGGTGCAAAATTAGCGACTTCAGTCGCGTTTCAAACATGGATTGTTTTCTATAAATTTATAGATAGCGTATAAGCATATGCATGTCTACATATTGAATTCTACAAGAATGAAAGCGAGTAGTACTAAGAATCTAGACATTTACGTCAAATGACAACTAGTGACACGAAACATCATTTTGTTTTTTGAAAATAACAGGAAATGGATTTTCAATAATAACAAGAAACATCATTCTCAATAAATTTTACTCAATCCGTTTCATAATACATGAAGCTTTTTTGCCTTCGTACCCAAATATTAAGAATTTTTTTTTTCTAAAAAATAGTTTTAAAAGTATAATTTAAAAATCATTCAACCAGTTGAAAAAATAACTCAAACATCTAATTGGTTACACATTTTTCAATAAAATTAAAAATAACATAAAAATATGAAAATATCGTCTATTTTGAAACAACAAAAATCTTCTATTACAAATCTATTACGAACAGAGGGAGTATAATTTACCTATCAAATATTGAATTTTCTACGTCAAATATATGGAACATGACATTTGCTTTAAGAGCATCTCCAAAAGAAACTCTATAACTTCAAATATGAAATTTTTTGCTCTCCAAAAATAAATTTCAAAACTTCAAATTTGAAATTTTAAGTAGTGAAACTCTATATTTGAAGTTTCACTACTCAAAACTTCAAATTTGAAGTTTCATATTTTTAATTGCATTTTGGTCCCTACAATCACACATCACCTTTATGATTCATAAATATTTTCTCGTTTATTATTTTAATTCTTAAAAAAAAAATATCTCATAAATATTTTAAATTTTGTTTACAGATTTTAAATTTGACACATAAAATTAAATAAAACTTTAAAATAAGATTTAAAATATTTTAAGCTAGATTTAGACAACAACAATATACAAAAAAAAAAACTTAACAAAAAGATTTTAAAAAAAATACATGAAGACATAACTATTACACAAAATTTAAATATTACAACAACACTAATAGTCAGATAAGTTTGATCCAGAACCTTCAAAATTTTCAAATATTGTCCAGATGTTTTGGGTAACCGAAGGTTGTTGTTGTTGTTGTTGTTGTTGTTGTTTTTGATGTATTTTCGTACAATTCTTTCTTGTTCATATCGGATATATTCACGAGTGTCAATATCATCGAAAATAAATTAGTCTTTTAACAATATTTTTTGCTTCTCTTTTACTTTTTCATTCCGATCTAATGTATTTACAAATATTAATATTACCTGATTTCAACAACTTTTAACTCATAATCTACAAAATAAAAAATGAGGAAAACCATTTTTACTTTGAAATGCACTAATACATATATGCATTACGAAAATCATTTTATGAAAGAATATGGTATTTTGTTTGAAGTTTAATATTAATTAAGTTATTTTTATTTAATTTTTATATTTAATAGAATATTTTATTAATTAATATTGTTGTATTATGTTTATTTATGTGCTAGTTATTTACAAAGTTTTATGAATTCAAATTAATTATGACAAATATAAGGACCATATTATAAAATATAAATAGTTTTGAAGTTGAGTTTAAAGTTTTGTTTTTGGAGAAGAACACTTTTAAACTTCAAATATAGAATTTTGGACAAAATAAAGTTTCTCTTTGGAGATGCTCTAAACAAACAAAGTATTAGTTAAAATATAAAAAATTCATACACATACACACATATATATATAATATTAAATAGTGTAGAAAGTAAATAAGACGCGTAAATTTAATCACGGAACATCATTTTCAATGAATTTATAATTTACCTGTCAAACATTGAATTTTATTCGTCAAATATATGGGAGATCAACATTTGTTTCAAACGACAAAATGTTTATTTCTAGAAAAGGAAAAGACACACACATATATAAATTAAATAGTGTAAAAAATAAATAAATAATAAGCAACTTTGTATTATTTAAAACCGAACAAAAGCAAAACCAAAAGCCACAAGTAATCCCAAACCTACAAGAAATAAAAATAAACACGGACCTCCGTTAGAAAGAGAGTAAGAAGGAAATGGCGACGGCAACGATGATCTTTGCGGCTGCGATGACGGCGATGATTTTGGTTTCATTGCAGCAGGTGGAAGCGCAACCGGCTACGACGTGCGTAAACAAGCTAGTCCCGTGCTTCAGTGCTCTGACAACGACCACGAAGCCACCAAAGGATTGTTGTGACTCGATAAAGGAAGCGGTGGAGGATGAGCTTCCATGCCTCTGCACCGTCTACAACACTCCTGGTTTGCTCTCTCAGTTCAACGTCAGTACTGCACAAGCTCTAAATCTCAGCCGTCGATGTGACGTCACCACTGATCTCTCCGCTTGTTCCGTTAGCTTGTGACTTCTTCAGATCTCTCAGATTTATTAATTTTAATTAGTCATTAGAATAATGTTTTTATTTATTTTTCAGGTACTGGAGCTTCATCGCCAAAAGCTTCTTTACCTCCTCCAGGTATAAAGTAACTTCACCTGCTCTTCACATTTTTTAAACTGAAAAATAGTATCGAATATTTTTTCTCGGATATTTATTGGGTTATCAATTTTTAGAATTTAATTTCAAGTCTTGTTTGGTGAATTATAGTACCATTTTATTCATTATTCGATTAATTAGCCGGAATTTAGTTGTAAAATCATACAGTATGTTTTTAGTTAAGTCAACAAGTCAAGAACGCATAAATTTTATTTTTCCCGAGACTTCAGTGTTGAGTGTGAATGCTATAGCTTTTTCTTGTACTTTCTTTTGCCTCCGATATTGACTTGAATTATTCGAATAATAATCAATAACATGTTAGGTTAAATATTTTTTTCAAAAAAATTCAAAATTATATTTATCATTCATTTGTTTGTTGTGTTGACCTTTTTCTCTATCGTATGTATTTATATATAATAACAGCAGGAAATAGAGGAAACGGCACCGGAGTTGGAAACAAGCTCGCCGGTTATGGAGTCACCACCATGATCTTGTCTTTGGTTTCAACCATCTTCTTCTGAAAATACTTAACCGGAATTACCAGGTTCACCGGTTTATTATTAGCTCTTAATTCTCGAGATTGCTTGTTGTGGTAAACTTATATTAAGGATGAAATAAAGTTTTGTTATTGTTCACGTGTCATTTGTGTCCATGTTCTAACATTATATAACTATTGGATTTAATTCTTCTGATGGGATTGGAAGATGTTTGTTTATTCAGTGTGATTCTTTCGAGTATGATTTTTGTTATGATAGAAATTGAAAATTAAAAAGAAAATGAGCTCATTGCTGCTAGATAACTAGTTTTAAGAATACAACAACAAAAATTCCTTAAGTATCCCTAATGGAATTCTAATTACCAAGTATGGAGTAAAGGGAGAAATTACATAGAATCGTCGGGAAGGAAGCAGCTATAAAGTTTTGTACTTGGTTGCTTGCTTACTTGGCCCTATCTGTGTCATGTTTATATACCTTATATAGTAAAAAAAACATTGTAATGTGAGATTCGATATATGTCACGTGTAGAATCATTACAATAAATGTGTTCACACTAAAATGGATACGTGTCACATGTAGAGAGTTTAGCTTCTCAGCCAAACTCTACATAAATATGTTCACACTAAGTACTTTACGTTTTTTAATATAAAACTCACATGAATGATTCTTTTTACGTTATTTTTACTGTCTACGAATAGAGCTGGACAAATTATTCATAAATTTTGATTCGATTCGTTATTCGTTTTGATTCGAACCAAAAAATCCGGATATCCGTTACTCTATGAAGCAAATAAAATACTAAAATGCAATATCCGTAAAAAAAAGCAAATCACAAATATCAATATTTATAAAAACGGATGTCCAATTTGATCCGTTATATGCATATATATATATATATACATATATACTTAAAGAATTATATATAAGTTATATATTATAGTTTATATAAATTTTACAATATTTTTGTTTTTAAATAATTTCATTTTAAGAATTTTATTTTTAATGTATTATTTTGAAAAAAAAATCATTTAATATTAATTAACAGTATCTTTATATATTTATCAACCATCTTTATATATTTTTACATACACACATACATGTTCACATTGACGTGAGCACCTTATAACTAAGTATTTACCACAACTGAAATATCTAATTTTTTTTAAGTTAAAATATTATTTTTTTTAATGCTTCTTTTACTATCGACCAAATTGTAGTAAAATGATTTGTCTTAATAATTTTCTTTTATTTTTTTAATTATTATCCGTTTAGAAACTATAATATGGAAACGATTGATTCGACATCACGACTATCTAAGATTCATAACATGAAAACAAACAAATAATACTAATTTTTGATTATCACAGGAAAAAAAAAACAAAAACATCAAACATTTTAACCGAACAAACCAAATAAATACTGATTTAAAATGATAGTTATATTTTAGGTGATTAAAAACCAAAAAACAACCTAAAACCGAACTGATATCCAAATTAAACAGATTAATATGTCTTTATTAAAAAATAATGAAACTAATAATCACATTCTGCGCAAGGCGCAGGGTACATGGTCCAATTTTGTTTTCACGTTTTTTTACATATAAGGGCCCTTTTATAACAAACTACAAATACTTTTTACTAAAATATGAAAATACATAAAAATTAGGGTCCATTTTAATAATTGAATAGGGTCCATTCAAACTAAAAGCCGAGATATTACGTTTTTGAGAACATGACTAGACCATGATTATACCATCAAACCCACTTGGGTATTTTTAATGATAATTTAATTATATAAATGTACTTAAGTGGACTTAAGAACTCTAGTTAAGAAACTCCAATTTTGAGTGGTCCAATGGGAGTTTTTCAATTAAGGGTTAAAAAAAAATCTATACTATTAAAACAGAATCATATTATCTTTTTTACCTTAGCTTGCCATTTCTTTACTAACATTGCATGTTTCATTAAAAGGGCAATCAATTAATATTATAACACATCTATATTGGACCATTTTTTTGGATCTAGCCCACTGTGCACATCAGATCTCTCTTGGGCCATTTGGACCGATTAAGAAATCAGATCTAATTCTCACATTTTTTTTTCTTTGGGCCTTTTAGTCCAAGTTCAAAAAAAAAAATTCAACCATTCTTAATTTTTTTTTACTTTTCTTAATATAATTTAAGCATTCATAAAAAAAATTGATTTTTTCATTGAAAAGTATAAATCTTTATTAAAATATATAATTATTTTTATTAAAAATATTAAACGCATAATAAAATTAATTTATCAGAGTTATACCAACTTAATTCATTAAAAAAATAAAGTTTAATTTTTTAAACATAAATAGTCATTTAGAATGCAACACAATAAAGAAAGAAAAAAAGTTTAAGTCTTTTATAAAATAAAACACAAATATATGAAATATGACATTTACTAAATATCTGTCAATTGAAAAAAAGGAAAATAAATCTGCACTTTGAAAGCGCGGATAAAAATCTAGTTATTTATTAAATAAAACATAGTAAAAGATAACATTTAAAACATAGATGTTAAAAACAACATAAAAATAAAGACTAGTACAATAATCGAGAATAATTTGAAAAAACATCCGAGCTCAATTGTTGTCTTCATCACGTCTAAATTTACGCCATATATGTTCAACCAAATCAGCTTTCAATTGTTAATGCATTTGTCTATCACAAATTCTAGTTCGAACACTCATCATATTGACGATATTTGTAGGAATATCTGTAGAAGATGAAAAAAATAGATTAAATGAGATAAGAAAAAAAGATTAAATGGGAAAAAAACAACAAACTTTTTTTTGGAAGGAAAAAAGAAACAAAAAACAACAACAAGCTGATTAAGGATTGATCACCAATCATTCTAACATCGGTAACACAGTTTTTATTTATTTTTTATTTAATTAAATCATTCATTTAGTTTAAAAACCCATTAAAGATCGTGCGATAATCATGGTCTAGTGGTAGTTTCTATAGAAGAGTACCTCAAACAAATATTAATAGAATAAGATAGAGTAAGAAAGAGAAAGATGAAATGGTGAGGTACGACTCGTGATTAAGAAACGTTGAACAATTGGGAAGAGCTGATTTCTACGGGTGTTTTCTTCCTATTGATGATATTAATTGTTCAGCATTTAAATTTAAACAGATAAATAAATTGTAGTAATATATTAATATAAATGCTTAAAGAATTGTGCCCAAGAGACTTGACCGTTGATTAGGCCTGGGCACGGATCGGATATCCAAGTTTTTGAAAGTATTTGTGATTTGCTTCGTATATCATGGATATCTAATTTTTTTATTTGCTTTGCTTCGGAAAAATACGGATTTTCGGAAAAACGGATATCCGAAAAATAAATAGATATTTGCGGATATTTAGGAATACTTACGGATATCTCATCTTTTTTATTAATACAAATAATCTTAAAATTTTGTATACAAATTTGTTTTGTAAAATATTTTTTTGCATGATATATAAGATAAAAATTAAAAGAAGTAATGAAACTACATATTTTGTAAATTTTTTAAACTTAGTTAAAAATTATAATAAGACAAAAACTTAAGAAAAAAAATTATAGTTGTCATAAAAATTTTCACTTTCTTTTATATAATACTTTTATATAAGTAATAATGTGAATAGAATTTGTCAAATCATATGTTACAATAATAATTATATAACTTATACATTTAAAACTTTAAATATAATCAAGATATACATATATTTTTATATTGTCGGATCTGATCGGATATTCGCTTCCAAAAATTTTAATATTTGTGATTTGCTTCGATTTTAACGGATATTGATTTTTAGTATTTGTTTTGCTTCGAAGATTTACGGATATCCAGAATTTTCTGATCGAATCGAAACGAATAACGAATCAAATCAAATTTAACGAATAAAATGTCCAGCTCTACCGTTGATTATGCTCTGAGGTCCAAAACTATTCATCAGAAGGAATAGCTACGGGTATTGAAATCAGCAACTCCATTTTCCTTTTCTTGAAGAAGCTAGAGGTTATGCTTAGCTTCCTTAACCATTGGAACTTGGTTGCTTGCCTGGCTGTTTATGTTTGAGTAATGAGTCAGTGTTATGCGTTCTTCGTTTGTTATAACGGTCACCATCCTCATTTTGTTCGGTTTAACAACCCATCAGGAAAAAAAGAAAATCATATAGATATCAAACACAATATATGCTTGGTTGTTTTCGCTTCTGAAATGTAAAAAGCAAAAGAAATCATAGACATATTATACAACAAAGAACACAATCGCTAGATTAGGCCATACGGGTAACTGCAGCATGTATAGCATCAGCGAGTTGAGAAACTGTCTTAGAACTTAGACCTGCAATGCTTACCCTCCTGCAATAAGCATTTACAACCAAAGTGAATGAAAAGAAGGAAATCACATCCTACAACATGGTAGGTGAATAAGTGAGATGACAAGTTTCATTGATCTTCCCAGCTGTTTTTCTTAGAATTTATATGCACCTATCTTAGCTCAGAATTTAGTTCAGAATAAAATGATACTCAATAAATTGCTTTAGAAAATCTCCAAACCATTGCTTTTTTTACCTTTAAATGTTATAAATCATTAAATTTATTCTTACTCACCTCTATTTTTACTCTAAAAAGAAATTGATGTATCTTCTGTAGATTTACAGGAGTAATCTATTTAGAGAAAAGTACAAATGCTATTTTTTTAAAGATATATATTAGAGCGTCTTTTCTATTATATATTTTTTTAAAAAAATTTATAGAAAAATAGAAAATATATTGGAGATGGTTTTCTTTCTTGCTGTTAACTCTATTTTAACATTTGAAGATAAGTTATACAATGTCCCTCACCCGTCATAGTTCATGTAAATGTGATACTCTTTGGCTATGAAGCGAACTTGCTTCTCATTTAACCCCGTAAAACTAAACATCCCAATCTGTTTGATAATGTGGCTCCAATCACCAGGTGTGCCTTCAAGAACAAAATGGTACAGATCAGAACTTTTGAATGATTCAATTAACGAAAAAGTTTTAGGAAAAAAATCATTAAACCAAACCTCTAGCTTGTAAAGCTTCATTTAACTGTTTGCGCATGCTAAATATGCGGTTAGCCATTCCTTTCAGCTCAACCGTCCAGTCATTGTACATATCACTGCCAAAAATGTATACACATAAACTTTGAGCGTAATCTGAGTTCACATAAGAAAAGGTATGTAACCTACTGGTTTTTATGTGCAAGTGTGATCAATGCATGCACTATACGTTTTCAAACCGACATTATGCATATTGTTGACAACAAGAATCAAATTCAAGATCCGTATATTCAAGCTCCAACAATTAATGTTGTTATAATCATAGGCATTTCAAATAATTTATGAACTATTATAGCTCCTATAATAACAGCTACCTGTTTTTAAGAATTGTGGTAACAATTGATGCTCCATGAATAGGTGGGCTAAGATACATAGGTCTCACAACAAGTAGCAGTTGGCTCTTTACTTTCCTAACCACATCCTCTGAGGTGCATACCTTCACATTACACCCACAAAGATTATATAAACTTTTCAAAATGCTTTAGTTATATAAACCTAGGCGCCTAGCTCTACGTTTGCGTGTGGAATAGATTTAAGTTTGGTTCCTTACAATGGTAAGAGCGCCAATACGCTCTCCATAAAGACCCATATTTTTGGCAAAACTTTGAGCTATCAAACATTCACCTCCATCATTAACAAACATTCGAACAGCTTGTGCATCTGACTCAAGGTCACCACTAGCAAAACCCTGAAAATTAGCGGAAAACATATAAACCTAAATCTTTCGTTTGTTGGTAAAACAAAGAAACAAAGCAAATACGTATATGAATTACCTGATATGCGTTATCAAAGAACGGTAATAAGCTTTTAGATCTCACAACTTGTCGAATCTGTTCCCATTGCTGGAGTGTTGGGTCAACTCCTGTGGGGTTATGCGCACAAGCTTGCAATACCACTATAGCTCCAGACGGTGCAGCGCCAAGATCCTCGAGCATGCCTGTTTTGATGTTAAGAATTTATGATTGGTGTAACACACTAAACATCATTTGTGAATGGGTCAATCAATGAGTAATGCATATATAGAAGCCAACAAAACATGACAATGATGAATACGATAGACAAAGAGTTTGCATGTAGACAGAATTACAAAATCAACCTTTGAAGTCGAGTCCTCGGGTTTTCGGATCATAGTAACGATAATATTCAACAGAAAAACCCGCCAAACTGAAAATATTAGGATGGTTCCCCCACGTTGGGTTTGAAACGAATATGACACGCTGAAAGCAACGAGCGAAACATAATTTTCAGTTAAAAGAACTCTTGAGATTTGTTGCAAGTTTTTATTGAAGCCCACACTAAAGGCCCACTTATGATCCATTAAGAAGTCTCAATAGTTTATGTATTAGGGTTTCTAGATTGATATAAATATGTTGTTAAATGTTCTTTGGTTGTAACTTTGGCTGCCTATAGTTGCAGCCTTCTTTAAACCTTTTAAGAGATCAATCAAACTATTTTAGATTCTTGGTGACAACTTACAGATCCTTTACGTTCTTTATTTCTCTGCATAATAAAGCTCATTTGAGCTATCATCAATAAGTCTTTCGGACACAAATCTATCTTTTATAACATATTCACAGTTTTGTGAGTATGGTTAATTCGTTTTGCATCTGTCTGAATGTTAAGAATATTTTTTTAGTTTTTCAACAACATGCATTACATTACATAATTGTGAATCAGACTGGTAACACAATCACAACACTAAGTTACATGTACGTAGTCATGACTCATTATGATAAAATTTAAAGGTTATTTTACCAAATTATAAATGAATAGTGAGAAATATTTACTTCTTGGTTGTGTTTTGCTAGAAACTCAGCTCCAATTCTCAAAGAACCAGTACCAGACAAACACTGGATCGTAACAACTCTATTCTCTTTCATTGCAGAACTGCCCAAAACAAAAAAAGAAACAATATATATAATAGAATGAAAAAACATCAAATCCAGCAGTTCGCTACAAAAGAAAATCCAATCAAACCTGGGATTATTTTTTTTAAACAAAAAATATGAGATAAATAGCAGTGTTTGACCAAAAAAAAGAAGAAGAGATAAATAGCAGTGAATCTATTACCTATCATCACCTAAGATGAGCTTGGCGCTCAATTTGTTAAAGTCAGCAAGTCCATCAAGGGGAAGATACTCCTTATCCCGAGACCTTGAGGTAGACCCAAAAAAAAAAAAATAACAAACAAGAAACCAAAAAATCAAGTCGTCTCACGGCCTTACAAACAAGAGGCTTACATGTCATTTGCTAACTGTTGCTCAGCTCGCCTCACAGCCTGAAGAACAAGAGGCTTTCCTTCCTTTGATAAGAAAAAAACAATCCAAGGACTGTGAAGATCCATGCAACGTAAAAAAAAGGCCGGACTAGGAT
This sequence comes from Brassica oleracea var. oleracea, assembly GCF_000695525.1. NCBI lineage: Eukaryota > Viridiplantae > Streptophyta > Magnoliopsida > Brassicales > Brassicaceae > Brassica > Brassica oleracea. The sequence goes on along the minus strand of NC_027756.1, from coordinate 12,312,374 downwards.
CATCTCTACTAGTGAAGATCCATGCAACAAAAAAAACAAAATTACCTCAGACCGATAGGAACCTCCGCTTAAATTCAACTTAACCGGACTAAGATCATCTCTACTAGCAAAATATACCTGTTTGTAATAAAAACGTTAAAGTTAAACACAACTTGTACACTAATAGAATCAGTTAACGACTAAGTTGATGGAAGCAACATAAATAAAACAAGAAAGAAGCATGCATTAAGTAAGAGCCTTAGAGTAAAGTTTAGTAGATACAGTGAGTATGTGATCTTGGGGAGCAGGAACAATGCTTGAAAAACTAGAATCCATGAGAAAACGTTTGACTCAGTTGAAATGTTGAAGTAAATTTGGATAAACATTAGAAAACGTCGACCAGTTACTTAAAGGAGTGTCATGTGAAGTCAAAGCGTGATTAGGTTAACTAAACAAATTCTTTTAAAATATAAAGTTGCCTTTTTAAACAGATAAAAGATTCATTTCTTAAATAAAAAACCTGTATTTATATGAAAATAATATATTTAAACTGAGACATATGGTCATTTTTAATTTGATTTTAGGTGTACCGTACCGATAAGAGCCGTGTTTCATGTTGTGTGAGAAAGGCATGCCCAGTGCCACCGAAAAAGACAAAAAACGTAACGGTCTAAGATAAAGTATTTTCTTAGTTGTTCACGAGTATCATCGGTGCGTGCATGTTCTTATATTTCGGCGGATTAAACGGAACTTTCTCATTATTCTTTATAATTTTCTGACTTTTTAAATCTGGATTTTTTTTTTTTTGAGCAATAAATCTGGATTATTGTATCCAATTCTATTGGATTTAATTTTTCAACTGTGAGTAGATTTATGTCTGGCCAAGCTTTGCGACAGAATTGGAAAAGATAGAGACGCTGCTGATATGCTTTTCGGATTTCAACATCATCCATGATCCAGAAGCGTGCAATCAATTTTTAGATTTTTTAGCTAAGACTGCTAGATCCTTCCATAGAGAGTTACATTTTATTAGTTGTTTTATTCCGATCTGGTTATTCAATTCACCTCAAGTTTGAATAATAGAATGGCAGTAAAAAAAAAACTAAACTGTTAGTGGATTTATTTAATTATAAAATGAAAATAAAAAAAATCATTTCCGTTAGAATATTTCTTTGTTATTTACTGGAATTATATCATTTCTGTTTAGAAAATGTGTAAATCTGCTTCATGAATCTAAACTATTAAAACTGAAGTACATTTGTACTAAACTCTTAGTTTTCTTCAATAATTAGAATTTTATGTCACTGACATGAAACACAGCGTTTAATTTAATTTTCTTAACCCTCGTTACTTAGCGAGATCATAAATCCTTACCTTAATTCAGGAATCGTTTATGGCAGGTACTACATTCATCTACTCCGAATCCGTTGTGCATCTTCCTTCACGGTGTACATACTTGGCTTTGGGTTAGCATTGAATTAACATTCAAAAAATGAGGAAGACGAAGAGCTACAGTACATGCCATTGCCAAAACGAAGATGGAACGATGTGAGCAATGTAAGTAATCTCTTCTATAAAAGATGAAGTTCTCACAGTATAACTTAATTTCATTAATGAAGGATTGATTCATTGTGTGATTGATTTCTTCTTTTTGTGTCTAGGCGAATTACAGAACTAACTAGATTACAACTATTGTGAATGGTTCCATGCTTATGACTCCTAAAGCTTTCGAATCTCATGCTTCACTTATTAATTTAGGTGGAGAACTTAATTTTCTAATTGTTTTTGTATTTTGATTCTTCTGTAGAGAAAGGAAGTTAACGAAGACTTGCGACATAGCATGTCTTCTCTTCACCGACGCTGGTGAAGCCGAACAAGAAGAAGAGAGGCGGAGAAGGAGAGAAGACAAAGACGGCTTAGACTAGGTTTTAGTTTTATGTTTAATTTTTATTTTTTTCTTAGAAAAATTGGTTTAGTTTGGTTTACTTTGATGTACCGGTCTTAAATTGGTAACCAATTTTGATATATAACTTTTTATAAATTTTATTTATTTTATCAGTAATAGGGTAAATAATAACTAACAAAAATACTACTCCTTCCGTTTCATTTTAATTGTCGCTTTAGACTTGCACAAACAAATTAAAAAAACATTTAATTTTATATATTTACTAGAAAAAAACATCATTACCAATACACGTAACCACATTTTAATCAATAAAAAAATAGATTAGAAAAGTCAATAAATTTTGCATTGAAACTATAAAATGACACTTATTTTGAAACAAAAATTTTACTCTACAATGACATTTAAATTGAAACGGAGGGAGTATTAAATAAAATTTAAATATCAAAATTGGTTACCAATTTAAAACAGCAAATTGTAAATAATATGTTTAGTTGTTATATTATATAACTCAAATATACATAGGTATAAAAAATTTAGGCTTGCTAAATAAAATTTGCAAAAATCTGTACTTATTTTTTAATATATTTTTTATGTTTCTATTTAAATAATGTATTTGTTTTAAAAAAAATATCAATGTAAAATTTGAGCTTTATATTCATCTTTAAATCCTGATATTTATAGTTTAATTTCATAAAACTCACAATATACTTAAAACTCTAATATTTTACATTTTAATATTTATTTTACCAAGTAAAATGAAAAAAAAAGCAAAATAAAAGAAAACACAATTTCATAATTTATAAATGAATCCTAAACACATTGAACAAACACAAATATGCCAAAACTCAATAACATATGAATCTATAACAAGAACATAAACAATTATATTTATAAAATCATTTTAAAGTAAAAACATATAATTACGAAGAACAAACATTCGCGCGGGTCAAAAGCTAGTGTATATTAAAAAAAAGACATGAGATAGATAGAAATATACGGTTATTAGTAATACTAGAGATTTTGCCCGGGCTACGCCCGAGATTAGACAAAAATACCAATGTATTTAATATATATAATGCAGAATTACATCCCTTTTTATTAAAATGTAAACCATATATTGAATTAGAAATGAGTAAAACTGAAAATTTATCATTTTTACAATCTAAAGATACATATGAAAGGATATAAGAAAATGTGAAATGAATAAAAAATACTTAAACCTAAGTTATGATCCCAAAAAGGTTATGATCCAAGTATGTTTGCCCTTATATATGAGGTTATCATGGACACAAATTATTAATCACAAGTAAAGTTCATCTGGTTGCGATAGAAATGAACCATTACATGAGCAAAATCTGAAAACATGCCACATCAGTATTCTAACATAGTAGATATTCACATATTTATATTTTTTGCTTGTAATGCTTGCACTTTTGATTTAATTGAGTTCTAAATTACGGTATTGGAAATTCTTTATGGTATTTAGAATCTATATAAGTTGATGCCATTTACAATGATGTTTTGATAACCGCCTGCCCATTGTAGAACAATACTAAAAATGTGCTAAAATAATCCTCAAAGTTGTCATCAACATTTGTTTAATGCTAGACTTTAAGTGTTTATAAAGTTTAAAAAAATATTATTAATAAGTAAAAAATGTATAACATAACAGAGTCTATATACTTTTTTTGAAAAAAAACAGTTTCTATAACTTATTTTCACATTTATTTTGGTTCATATTACCAGTGATTATTAACTCGATTATCTTTTTTAGGAGTCTGCTTCATAATTTTATTCATAAGTATCTTAAATTTTTTTTTTATCAAGTATCACTTGACTTTGTATTTTCTATACTATTCCAAAAAGTTGAAAGGATTTTTGTCCAAAAAGTCAGCAATAAAACTAAACTGTGGAGAATTTTATATCTAATTTATTAATTAAATATTTTTCTAATTCACTATATACGTTTATTTATTGGTTTTAGCGTGTACCTATTCAAAACTAAATCTATAACAACCTCCATTTTTGCTATGGATTTTGAAGATATATACACTTCATTATGTATATTTGACCTATAACATATACTTGTAGGTCCAGGAGAAAATTGGTATTTTAAATTTAAATAAACTAAACCAAAGATGTAGCCCACAATGTTGTTAGCGGCTAAACGTACCAGGTCACTATAAGTTTGAACCCTAAATTTCTTTAGAATGTATTTCTGGTATATTTCCTTAATTGGGAATATTTCTATCATTCAATTGTCTGAATGATATAAGGATGAGCTGTTAGTCGGTATTTTTTGAGCAAATGGGTTTTCAGAGCAAATTTAGTTACATTGGTTAACAATAAAAGACATTGTTTTTTCCTTTTGCCTCTTTAATACAAACACGTGAGCATGTTCTCTATTTTGCTTTTGTCTCTTTGCTTCCCCGTTGATTAGTTGATTGATTCTTTTCTCTTATGTGATCTTTGTAGTGAATAGGATCTGGAATCTCATCATTGTTTGTTAGTTAGAAGTGTAACATATCAGTAAGTCACGAAATGAATCTTGTTCACCCTAACATAGTACAATATTTGATATAAAGTTCTTTTGGTGATAGAGATTGTGTTAGAAAGAACAAAAATTACTTCAACTACACTCTACAAACAAAAGACATACCAATCAAAAATTTGAGAGACTGGTCAAGTTTCTGAATAGTTAAACCAAGATGAAGGATTTCATTCTTGATCCTATCCTGAAGGATTTCTTTTTCTCGATATGTAATTGAACTTGTGCATATCCAAATCAATCTCTAAGTAGTTTGGTCATGTCCAAATGATCAACACACACAACAACTACATTAGCACAGAGCACTGAATATTAAATGTGCAATTATCTATTGTAAACTAAATACTCCGTAATGACGTTTTACGTGCAAGACATTGATTGGTAGAGCATTAGCATTACTATTATACTCTACATTTTTCAATCAACAATTGATACAAAACATTTAGAAGAACATTTACTAAATGCTAATGATCTCCAAATGCTCTATGGCCAATTCAATGCTCTCGTATGAAGCTTTTAGAAAAGCATTTGCATTTATAATTTATAAAATTAAAAATATATATATATAATTAATTCATTTATTTTGTTTAATAATATCATAAAATTATTTTTATATCCAGAAAATAAAATTTTGATTTCTAAAACTCATTTACAACAAAATTTTTATTTTTTAAAAAACGTATTTCACATTTAAAATTTAATTTAATTTAATTTATTTTAAACGTTAAATATTATTTTTAAATAGATATTTTAATTATCATATTTATTTTAAAATATTTTTTTTGATATAAACATTATTCTTAAATTATTAAATAAAATTTAATTATATTATCTTTTTAATTTTATATGTTAGAAATATATCATTAAAATAAATATATTATATATTATATATTAATTTTTATAATAATTTTAAATAGCATACTCATGCTGCTCTATCAATCATCCTATTAAACAGTTTAGCAAAAGCATACAACTCATGCAGCATACTGCTTCTATAGCATACTGCTTAGGCCTGGGCAAAATAACCAGAACCGAAGAACCGAACCGGAACCGAAACCGAACCAAAATACCCGAAACTGGAACCGGACTAATACCCTCAAATACCCGAACGGTTCCTATATTTTTATATCCGAAATAACCGAACCGAACCGAACCGGAACCGAACCGAGAACCAAACGGGTACCCGAATATATAAAAATATTAACTATATATACATATAACATCACTAAATATATATTTTTAATTTAAAATTCTATTAAAAGTATCTGAAAATAGTTGAGGATAACTAAATTGTTATAAAGTATCCAAACTACCCGAAAGTATCCGAAACTATCCAGATAGTTTTATCCGAAATATCCAAAGTAATCCGAAATATCCAATTTTTTTATCTAAATCATCATAATTATTTGATATCTTACCCTAAATAACCGATATTTTATCCAAATTATCCGAACTACCCGAACCGGATCCCAATGAGAACCGAACTTTTTCCGGTTCCTACATTACTATCCGAACCGAACCGAACCCGAAACTATCTGAACCGAACCGAACCGAAAATAGGTCAAGTACTAAATGGATCCTCTAGCCCCTATCCGAACTACCCAAAACCCGAACCGAACCAAACCGATACCCGAAATGCCCAGGCGTAATACTGCTTTATCATATGCTATGCCGCACATGAATTAAGAAAGCTAACATAATATCTATTTTAACTCTATTTTTTTTTTTTGATCAACTTTTAACTCTTATCATAAACGTTAGATTAACCTTTTGACTGAATTCATTTTGTAATTATAAGGATTGAAAAGGTCATAACTTGCCCTTTTTTGCATTGAATTTAGCAAACGTCAAATAATTTGATACAATTTTTTTTTGTTTGTAAAACATCAAATAAAAGAGAACGGAGTATAAGATTTGTAATCCAGGCCGAATTAAATATCAAAATAGCTATCGTTGTAAGCTGTGAAAAAAATTGTTTTTAGTAAACTTAGCTAAAGACCCTCAATATTCACCAAGCCAGCCATGAATTTTGACTCCTCATCCACGAAGGTTTAAATTTCAAGACTGTATCAGCTCTAAACGTTTTAGGCTCGTCTTAACATCAACAAAACTAGAAATTTCGTAATGGAACCGTAGATTCTCTTGTGAATCATTTTACTTTCTCCATTTCAACATCCATAAATATCTGCTAAAAAAAGAATATGGCAAAAAGAATCATCTTATTCGGGTAAACGTTATGGCTCTGAAGTTGCCTTGCATATCAACAAACATCCTAAGCTTGTTCTCGGCCAGGTATTCGACAGCTGTGTTGTCATAAGTGAAGCGCAGTAAGCTTGGAACTCAAACATTTACGCAGTCTCAAAATATGAGAACGCCCACACACAAAACAAATGTATTAATCTGTTACGTACCAAAGCTGATGTTGTCGGGGCAAATGGGTAGTCCACCTTGCTGGTTATCTCCTCCTATAAGAGACCCTCCAATGTATACGCCCTAAATATATAACCATCAGTAATCAAAATAGTTACTTTTACACATTTGGTGAAAAAGATAAACTATATGTACATACTTTTACGAAAAGACAGGTAAACTTTTTACTTGGGATCTGGCCTGTTGAATCTCTTGTTCTAGTGGGTCAGCGTGATACTACATGACTCAAGTTGCTGAACATAAGCACGTAATAATTTATCAGAGTTAATCAAGTCATTTACTGACAATGTTTATGGGCTAAAATCATCGAAATGTTTTGTCATGTCAAATAGAAACAAAAAGTACATGAGGGTAGATTCGCAGATGATCCAGTATACTGTTTACATACGGTGAAAATATCTTACCATATCCAATATGTGTATTGCAGCTTGCATATCGTGCCTGTAAAGTTTTTGCTATCCTTGTTATAATAAAGGCAATAAGTTATATAATATGACCTAGACACTAAAACAGATAGATAGTTTAGCAACTACAAATGGATCACAAGGTAGTAACAAATACTTGCAAGGGATGTGGCGGTTGGTGTTGGCATCACAATATCGTTTGGCAAGTCCCAAGTCAATTACATAAACCTGGTAACAGAGACTTGTCAATGATACATACCATCCCCTTAAAGTTCATAAAAATAAGAGAAATGTCAGAAACATACTTTGTTCGATATCCTGCCTAGGCCCATGGGAAATTCATCAGATTTTATATCTCTATGCAGATGTGTACCTTACTGCGCTTCGCGCAATGGCAAGTTCATGATGCTTTGTTATATTGTTCTCCTGCGAAACCAATCCAAGTGATTGGATTAATGACAATTTTCAGCTAGACATTGAGTACACTGCATGTAAAAAAGCACCATTTCAAAAGTTTAAAGCTTGCCTCACTGATTGATTTATATATAATTCATAGAACTAAACCGATGAACATGGATAAAGATTTAAAACAGAACTGACCCAAATCAAGTCTCCATAATGGATATAACAGCTACTACGGGGATAGTTTGGTTTGCAATGAATTAACGGATTTCGTAGCTCTCATTTGGCTGGTCCTGGTGATACGTCGTTGAAATACACGGCGACGGGAGATTTCCAGTGTGAGGACAGATGGCCATATAGCTTTTTCAGAGTAGGTTTTTGATATTTGGTGGAACGAAACTGTGAACAAAACAATGAAGAAGAGATTAAATATCACCATTGAATGATCAAGAGTGGCTCAAGGTAACTGAAACTTCTTAGAACACAAAAAAGTCAAACTAAGATCTGTATAAAAGTTCAAGCAGCCATGAACTACGTATATTTGTGCTTAGATAAGATCTGTATAAAGGCAGAGTCTTGTAGGTATCGTTACCTCGAACACGAAGAATACTTATCCTCCTCCGCCGGTGGTCGGTGGGATAGATGGCTATGGTCCACTATCTTCAGATCCGACGTCGCTGTGCTCGGCTACACCTCAACGACCTTAAGCCACCGTCGTCTTCCATGGCACACTTCACCTCCACATCTCTTGCCGCGTTGCTTACTCTCAACACAAATCATAAAGTACTATCAACGATGAAGGAAAGGAAGAGAATGAGAAAAGAAAAGGAGAAACAAAATCTGGATCTAGGAATGTCGAGAGACGGAGAGGAAGATAGAAAAATGAGCTCTTTTTATTCCGAATAAAAGTGTAAAGTTAGCCCAAACTAAAACTCAGTTCAGATAAAAATAAATGTTTGACATGGCGATTTAAAAATTTCTTATTGGTTTATTTTATTAATCCTAGGTGGATAGCCTAGCTGATGAGCTTATTCTCCTTTTAGTATAGGTTAGATACATACATACATGAAGCAGATTTAACAATTTACGATGGATCATATTATATTAGCTCAACGACTTGGTCTCTTCTCTCTCTCTCTCTTGATAGTTGATACCAAACCACGTATACAATACACCTAGAGATCATCCCATTCGCTCTGGGACTTCTGATGGTTTGTACTTTGTAATGCGGAACAAAAGCTAACATAACCAGATTATTTCCCTCACTGTTTTCATTAACCAAGCAACAAAAAACTGGATAATCTACTGACATGATAAAAATATTCAATCGAACGAGGTCGATCCGAATCAAAAGTCATTGCAACACAATGTCCACACATTGACACTTGTTGCTTATGAAGAAGAAACACAACAAGATGAAAAGAGAGAAACGTTTTTCCTGTTGATCAGTGTTTCATTGATCTGCACATCAAGTCTATAATCCTTACTCTACCATGAACTTAGACTTAGCAAGGAAAACCAATAGTTCATAATCATTACAAGGATATCAAGCAAACAAAACTGAATATCAAACGCCAAGATCTCTAAGGGGGCTGTATTGAATCTGAAATTCGAAGTAATTTGATTTTTAATGAGTTTGTAGATGATTGCAGGAGAATTAGAGAATTTGGTATTATTTTTGTTAAAACACTCTAGAATCTCATATAAAACAGTGAGATTTGGATTTTTATTTTTATAACTAAAGAACTCCCCTCAAACACTCTAGAAACAATTAAAATACTCTAAAATCTCCAACTTAAATTTTGTTCAATAACAGTGAATTTCAGAATGTTTTACGAAATGACAAGTTCAATAACATTAGATTTTAAAGTGTTTTTTAAAATCAATGTTTGAATAAGTGAATTTATCATTTTAATATAAATCACTTAAAACTCTTGGTTGAATACACTCCCTAAGACCGTTTCAAGATCACAAGTTCCCGACTCAACAATCATAGCCACACACGCTCATAAATTCCAGCATTCCACCAGAGTAAGAAATGAACAAGACGATAATGTGTCTAAGCCAAAACCAATCTCAAAGAGAAATGATTTGATGCAGAACATGAAGACAAAAAAGGGATGAAAAGAGACACTTTCTTCATCGTGATCTGCGTTTCAATGACTTGCAAATCAGATTTATAACCCTTTCTCTGTGACTAACATGGAAACCCAACAACACATGATTAGACGAAAATCCAAGGATACTGTTACAAATCATAGCTGAAGATCAAACACAACATCTATGATATCATTTCAAGATCCCAAGTTCCCCAACACAACAATCATAGTTAATGAACTTGGACGATAATGTTGTGTCGAACAAGCCAAAGTCAAACTCGAAGAGCACTAACTTGATACAGAAGACGAAGGCAAGTTCAAGCACCAAAGAACATCTATGACACTTCCAGGATTCGATATGAAAAATGAATCTAACGACTAGATCTCACTTAGCAAGGTTTGAAGCCGATTCTGATGCCCTTCTTCTAGCAACTCTAAGTATATTTGCCGCTTCTCTCATTCCACTTAAGAAGGCTCCGTGCATTGTAGCCGGATACTGTTTGTTCGTCGCTTCACCAGCAAAGAACACTCTTCCATCTCCAACACTCTCAGCTAAAATATCATAATCATCTCCGGAAGATCCCACCGCAACATACGAGTAAGAACCGTACGAAAACTTGTCTTGTCCCCATCTGGAACAGAGCGCTTGAACCGGATCAGGAACAACGATCCCTTTCGGGTGATAAATCCCGCGTAGTATCTGCAACACCCTTTTAACGGAATCAGTAGGCGACATCGTCTCAAACCTTTCCGCGGCGTCTCCAGCTACAAGCGCTACAAGTAACGGACCACCGGAGACAGAAGAGTAGCTGTAGAACAAGAAGAACTCTCCTCTCGTGCTCGAATCTTCGGTTAATCTCCCAAACGTATCAATCTCTTCCCCCCAGAAGTTATAAGGAAACAACATCGCCACTTTGTTCAGCAGTCCGTACCCGAGCCTCTGAATCGCTTCTTTCTTCTTCTCAGGAAGCTCAGGAACAAACCCAATGCCGCCTTTCTTCAGAACACCCAACGGAACAGTGCAGAGAGCCATGTCGCAGGAGAACTCCTTATCCCCCGCGTAAACCACAACCCCGTCGCTTCCGTACCTAATGCTCTCCACAACGTTCCCATAAAAAACAGGCAGATTCTCAGCCAAAGCGTGCACAAACGTCTCGTTCCCACCGGGGATGAAGCAATGATCACCTCCCATCTCGTACGGATCATCCTGATCCCAATACGCCATCGACAAGTTCCCTAACAAGGTCGCATTCGCATACTCCAAATTCGCTAAATGCCAATCAAAGAGCATCCTCTCCTCCTGATCCTCAGCAACACCGTAAACCAAACGAAAAGTCTCGAGCGCTTCACCTAACGGCACATCTACTGACTTGATCTCCTCTATCATCGACTGCCTAAGCTTACAAACCCTATCCAGCAACTTATTAAACGAAGCCTCTATCTTGGAGTCAACACCAACGTCAACAAGGTCACCACTAGGTAGATACAATGGGCAGATATCTCTAACCTTATGGAGAGGCAAACCGAGCTGCCTCGCCAACACACCAAGAGGGTTACCATTGATCCCAGTCAACACACTCCCACCAACATCAGCCATTGCTTCAACACCATCCCCACCTTTCATCTTCCGGGTCTTAACCCGCCCGCCCGGTCTATCTCTCCCTTCCAAAACCAAAACCCTAAACCCCATCGACAACAACTGCCTAGCAGCCACCAAACCGGCTAAACCGGCACCCACAACCACCACATTAGGCGGCTCTAAACCGTCAAAGGACCTCAATTTCGCCTCTTTGATAACCGGAGCTAAACCGAAATTGATGTAACCGTGCTCAAGGAGGAACTTGTAAGCCGTATCGACCAACGTTTTATGCTCCAATCGTATAGACTCAAGAGCGTGATCTCTCGTAAGCCAATTCGAGACGTTGGACCTCCACAAGGCGATGATGTGGTTCCTCACGACGATGTAGTTCGCCTGCTCTTTACCTCCGATGATTGAAACCACGTTTGCTTCGATCTCTTCCTCTGTGAGCGAGTTTACGGGGAACCCTACCGACATTGCGGTTATGGCTTCGGAATCGAGCTCTTTTCCGACGCTGTTGCGGCGGTTACGAGGGAAAGCTGGGTTCGCGTTTATCTCCGTGAAGAAACGTTTCCTACGGCGTCGTTTTCTTGCCCTGGGTCCCGGCTCTAGTGGATTAGGGTTTTGGGATTGTGGCTCTGTTACGAGATCGGACGATTCTTCTTCCCCGAGGGATTCTGAGATGCTTGGGAGATCCACCTCCTCGTCGGATTCGCTCGGCTGCAACTTCTCGGCGGGTGTAGGGTTTAGATCCGCCGCGGCGACGTCCTTGTCGATTTTGCCGCTGTTTAATTCGGTGTTGGAGGGCGTGGCGGCTTCCTTCATTGGAGAGGCTTGGGCGTTGGTCAAATTATCCGTGGCCATCTTCGGTTTTTCCGGGCTTTCGGGTCGGATCTCTTGGTTTTCCTCCATTGCAGTGAAGCTTACGATCTGTGTATCTGTGTAGCGTTTGTGGTTTTGAGTGAGTGAGAGAGAAGACGACGACGACGGCGTTTGCTAAACTCAAAGCTCCATTATATATGGGCCTGGCCCAATAATGGAACGCTACTGAAAACATGGGCAAAAACCATTGCAATAAGCGTTTGTTTAAAGTTTAAACGTATTGATTCAAGGGAGAATTTGTGAAATAGCCAAAAAAAAACTAAAATTAGATTTATAGGGTGAGAGTAGAGAGATAGGAAGAGGATGGAAAAGAAAGAATGGGATTTTGGTTAGTTAGCTAATTTGGGTTTTTTGTGTAGCTATTTCCCTTGATTCAACACACAAACGCAAGATCAGGAGAAGACATTTCATTAGACAGTAAAAATATATATCAACTATAGAATCAAGTGTTGAATGATATTTTTTTTGTTATTGTTGCGTAACAGTTAACGCCAAGAAAATGACATGCTCATCTAAGTTAAAGCTTTGGACTCAACGTGAACTCCATTGTATCGGTTTAAGTTCAATCCCAACTACTGCGGTCTCTTCTGGCTGCTTTCTTGTCCGAAAGAACTTTTTTGCTTTTAAGCCGTTTCTCATCAGCTTTTGCAGCCCTGAAAATGGTAAGAAAAGACCTGGTAAGCGTTGAGGATGTGAAGGAATAGAGATGGATTCATGGAGGTGGATTGGTTCTTACATCTTTACGATTTTCTTCTTCTGTTCTTCTGATGGTGGAGGTGGAACATACGAAGCCGCATCAATAATCGCCTGTTGAAGTTTAAACCAAAACACCTCAGCATCATACAGAATCAAAGATTGTGACATTCAATTAGAAAGTTTACCTGTAGCTTTGCAAGTGCATCATCGATGTTGCCTCTGCGTAAAACATACTGTTAGACAATGGGAGAGTTTGCTTGAAAAAAGGAACAAAAGAGAGAAGGTGATTAGGTTACTGACTTCTGCGTTCTGGTTTTGGTTGAAGATATCACAAGCTCTCCATCCCTGTTGATCCGATTCTTCTCCTGTTGAGATCAGCTCCAAACATCAAACAACTTGTACACAAATATCTTTACTTGCTAAATGGAACATGACAAGAGATAGAAAATCTTGCTCATAGTATTGTACAAGGGATAACAGTGTAGAAAACAAACCGTCTGTAAGATTTTCTCCCTGATCCTCTCACTTAACCAGTAGGCGTTTTTCACATTGAAGCGCATATCTACTTTGGTATTCACTGAATAAAAAAAGAAAGCTGGTAACATGTGAAGGATATACAAGCATTGATACACCAAGTAGTCACAAACTACATTATAAAGGTCAGACCTTTGTTCACATTCTGGCCTCCAGGACCACCGCTTCTAGCAAAGTTAAGCGTAACATGGTCTGCACGTATACAAATGAAAATGTTTCTATCAAAATCACTATAAAATAGAGCTCTATAACATTGTCGATACATAGTTTCACTAACTCTGCAAGTACTAAACACATATACAAACAAAACTATGCGAACAGATCAAAACTACTACAGAACACAGTTCTATGACACTGTCGATAGTAACATCCTCTGCAAGTACCAAAGAGATAGCAAATGAAACTATGTAAACAAATCAAAATTCTAAATTTCTCCATCACAAGGACCTACAGAATAGAGTTATCATAACATTTTCTGTAAATATTTCCATCAAAATGACTAGAGAACAGAGTTCTTATAACATTATCTGTAAATGTTCCAACAAAACCACTACATAGCAGAGTTCTTATAACATTGTCTGTAAATGTCCAATCAAAACCACTACAGAACAAAGCTCCTATAACATTGTTTATACAAAGTTTCACTAAATCTACAAACTTTCCCCGTAAATGAGCTTAATATCACCCAAAGATGTTTCAATCAGATAAAGAGTAACGACATCGTTTTGAGATTAGAACAAACTGAAACTTACGTAGAGTGATTTGAGGAGTAGGCTCGTTGCCAGCAGAGCTAGCTCTCTCCTCCGCCTCATGAAGCATCTGTTGCACCTGAGACAACCGTGACGAAACTTTCCGATCACCGCCACCAGAATTCGACGCCGCGCATCGGAAGGATCCGAATCGGGAACTGGAGTGAACCCGAGCGATCCCGGGAGTGCGACGGAGCGATGGGAAAAGAGAGTGGCACGATTTCGACGAAGAGTGGAAGAGGAGAGGGTGGTGGATAAACTCGCGTATGATCAAGTTCGTCATCGTCCTGATTGCCGCCATTTTTTTTGTCAGGGCGCTCTGTGGCTTAGAAGTTTCCGATGTCAATGAACAGTGACACGACGAAATGCGGAAGACCCTAGCTTTGCGTGGCTGCCAAATTTTCGGTTATTAAAGTTAAATGTTTGCTTGGTGGTTTGGAATTTGATTTCCCGGTTATTAAGAGTTCAAACGTGATTTCACGGTTCAAAACCGCAGGTACCGAGATTTAATATAAAAGCCCAATCGTAGTTTTAGAATGGGCTTGGGAGAGTATTAGCCCAAATGGGTATACATATCCATCAGTTATGTTTTTTTTTTCTTTTAACAACTATCTTTATTTATTAATATAAAGTAGCAAAACATAAAATTACAAACAAAAAATACAAATATAAATAAATAAAATCATCATCACAATACTAAAAGGGGATATACTCAACTCTTAAGCAGTCCACGTGTGCTTTTTTATTCAACCAATTATGTTCTATAGTTTTGCCATGTCAGACAATCTCATTTTCTAAATTCCACGGACAAATCCAACTTGCAGCAAAATCAGGCCATGTAATTTATTAAAGCAGGCCATGTAATTCATTTTGTCATCAATCTGAGCCGCATAGGAAGCCCATCAAAACTATTAAGTTTCTTATTTGTACTAACACGACATGTCTCTTGCTCTTCGTATTCCGAACTTCGACGTTCTGATTCTCCAGCGTAACGGCTTCTCCACCACTTCGATTCATCAAAGCCTCATTACTATAACACTCCAATGGCAACTTAACGATTTAATTCCACCAGATTCACCCTATATATCTTACTCACGTCTCTCACGAACTACTTCTCCATCTCCGATCCGATGAGAAAGATTCTTGGTCGGACATATATCATGCCGTGATCCATCGCTATTTTTTTTTTTGAACGACCAAGGTGATCCGTCGCTTCCAATAAGGTATTCTGATGCTGCATTCCCATTACTTCTTATATCCTTTTTACTATCCCTTTAACAAAAATAAAGTTGCCATCCACTTTTATGTAGGCGAGAGCCAGCGGAAGAGGTAGGCTTAAAACTCTTACCGGTTGCATTTGAGAAGATATTCCTCTTTCTGCAGTAATGGTTTGTTTGCAATTTCAATTGCTTGGCCTGTGAGATGCATGTTCTCTCTTTTCATAAATATTTCGTTTGTAGCTCAAAGTGTTTAGCTTGATTGCTATGGTAGTCGCATCTTTAAGCTAACTTGGTTTCTCTTACTGAAATCACCACGCTGATTTATTACTCTAACAAGTCTCACGGACATATAATTCTTATGTGCCATCGGGTTGCTTTTCTTTTATATACTTTTTAGTGTGTCATAAATGATTTAAAATTCATAAATAATGAGTTCAATGAAGTGTTCTGCATCCATTCCCGTTACAAGCTTTTATTTTTCATATGTGAAATTTTTTTCTTCTTATTTACCAAGAAAAAAAAAGGAAATTTCTTCTTCCGAAACTGTAAGTTTTAGTGCTGATATATATTAGATAGAGGAAGACTCTTCTGTAAATATATACTTATGAAGGATACATAACTTTCTTGCCAAGGAAGATCGTGCCTATGTGCCATATAATGTAAATGAAAAGTAAGAAAATTATTACATAATCAGACAGAGGTACATTATCTTTTATGTTTTCTTTTGTGAGTATATTTCATGAAATATATATATATATATATATTAACAAAGAGCAGATGAGAACTTTGTATCACATATCCATTTGTAAGCTACAAGTTTTTTATAGAAAATTCTTATCTTACAAAATAGTGTTTCTTCTTTGTTGAAGGTTCCATGTGAACACTGAGGCCCGAAGTTTGTCTATGCAGTAATGCAGAAGCAACTCCAAAGATATTCTCCTCTCTCCCTCTAAGCAAAGGTAGTAATTTTTCACATGTATTACTTTGATTTCTTTGTTTTAAATGTATGAAAAAACTCAGGTATTATGTTTCATATTTGCATCTTGAGATACCTTTCTTGACTATGCAGTAGACAGAACTGGTGCAGAATTTCACCTCTGTTATGTTATCAAAGGTTGCAAAATATGTAATCTACATGAGGCAATTACAAAGAAGCAATAAGGCATGCTCATGTTTTTTACATATTAGGAGCTCCCAGTATGTACCATCTCAGAGTAACCTTTGTTGCATACACCTGGCAAGTTTAAGTATGAGCATGGTTATACATTGTGATTGTTAAGGTATTTTTTATAAAAAAGATTTATAATTATTCCAGGTCACAGACATGCTTGGTCATAGCCTCTAGGATGTTTGGAACGATTTCGCTCAATCGTAAGCAATTTGATCATGATTTTTGTTCAAACCATACCTGCTCATGCAAGTATTCTAAATTTATTATCATGTGTAGTCTTTTTCAACTTATTTGCTCTCTTTTATCTCTGCCACGTTTTGTGAAATATCTGTACTCTTAGGGCATCTCCACCCCAACTCCATTTTTTCCTCTAAAATGGAGTAAAAGTGGATATGAAGTAAGGAATGCTCCAACCCAACTCCATATCCCACTCGGCCACTCCATAATGAAATTTACTCCATGAGTAGTTTATTTTTTGTTTGTTCATCACTTCATAATGGAGTGGGAAATAGAGTAGGGTTGGAGCAATTTTACTCCATTTTGAAGAAAAAAATGGAGTTTTACATTGGAGATGCTCTTATTAAAATATATAATCATTTATTTCAGCATCAAGATGGAAAGATTCAAACTCTGGCCAGCATGTTGAATATGGTCAAAGACCGGATGTCTTCAGGTATTGTTGATTGCTGCATGTTATCTTTCATACTTTCTGTATAAATACACAAACACACACACACACACACACACACTATATATATATGTATATATATTTCTTACATTCATCTTTTATGTTGGTTCATATGCAGAGGAATAATAAGGTATGCAAGATGTCATGCACATCTAGATTGTGCCAGAAGCCGGAGGGATGATCTAGAGTCGTCTGATGTATACATTAATATTTCTGATGCTGGGAACTTGGGAAGGTTGTCATGGCAAGAGTATCAGGTGAGTTTTCTATCGCTGTATTCACAACCTAAACTCCTTTAAGTTTCAGTTCTCCTCGATGATATATGATCATTATATGGATGGTTACAACAATAGCTTGCTTGGGTTTACACCACAAATGGGACATAATTCGGAGACGAGTGTTTTCAGTCAAATATAAACCGTCACGTTTAGATACTACGCTAAGTTTAATCACTTTTCATCATTTACCATATTTGGCGTTTGGTGGTCTTTTTAGCACCCTTTAGCCCAAATCTACTATGCCTATAATCTAAAGCAAGCAAGATATCCAAATTTATCGATGTGTGTTTCCTATGTTGTTTGACTACATCCATTTGATAGAGTTTTTTTGTCTGACTACTCATTGGCCACATGTAAAGAATCTGCGGGGAGTGTACTTTCGATTTACATAACTCTAGGTAATATTTCTCTACGTTAATCAGTACAAATTTTTTTTTTTTACCTTCTTATCATCTGACCTCCATATTTAACATTTTCAGAAATTTACATTCACTTTTCTACAATTGTAACTAAGTAACTTTGGTTTGGTTCCATTTTCCTTAATTTTGGTTTGCTCATATTGGATTAAAATATATTCAATGAATACGCAAACTGACTTTAATTATTATTACAATATATTATTATAAATTACATACTTTTAAAATAATAACATTTATTCTTTTTGTTTTGGTTGAACTAAAGCTGATTTGGTTTGTTTAGTATTAGTCTATCCTTTTTTCTTTTGAATATTGTTTACTTTTGTATTTATCCAATAGGTTATTTTTGGTTTATATACCTTTTTATTGTAATTTTTGGTTTATACTTTTTATACTTGTCACTTTGTTGCACTCCACTGTGTTCCAATATTGATAGTATGAAACTAATCTTTAATCTAATTGTTTTCTCAGGATGATAAAATCTTCTGCGGCTTAGGAATGCAAAATAATATTGGGCACAACAAGGTCAACGTGGAAAAGAGATGTTCGAACCATTGAAGTTTGGAAAAATTTTACTTTCTTACAAATAGGAAGCAACATATTAGGGCTTAGACAAAGGCTTCATGTAATTTTGGAAGCAGTGGTAAGAAAGAGAACAATATGTTATTTCATTATATTTTTGTATAGAGTCAAGTTGAAGCTTGTGCTAACCAATCCGTGAAATTACTATAGTAAGTAATCTATGAAATTACAATATATAACCTCTTAATTCAATTTGATCTACATGAATTAGAATAAAAAAGTAACACTACATTAATCTACATGAGAGTTATGGAGTTCAAGATAGACAGAAAAAAACAACTTCAATTTATTTTTCTCATATTTTTTTCTTATTCGTGATATTAGTTTTTCATAAAATATCATAATAGTCTATGATAAAATTTTGTGTTTTGACTAAAGTTACATTATCTATGTATTTGAATATTATGGAAATTATGATTTTTTATAAATTTAATAAAATTAAAAAAATTCTCCTAATTGTAAAAAATGTCAAATCACATTAATTAATTTTCGTTATATTCATTTTTATTCACTTAATTTTTAGATGTATAGTGAATTTTTCTTCGTAAGATAAAGAATCAGAAATCAAATAAATTAGTGAGTATTATATATGACTAAAGAAAAAAACGAATCAACTAATTAAAAAAATTACAGAAAATTAAATAAAATTCATCTATCAGTTGTCCCAGACGAATTTTTGCAGGTTTTAACAGATTTTTAAATAACAGGTTTTAGAAGAAAAAAATTGGATTGCATATCCAATAACCAAATTATTGGTTCGATCACGGATACAAGTCAAATTTAAAGTTATTGGCTCTATGATATGTTTATAAGAAAATAGTAAACATTGTTTTTTACCATTTGTATTAACATTTAAAAATAATTCAAATTTGTATAAATATTTTTCTCCAACTTTACTTAACTTTTTTTGTTTACCAAACTGTCTTCTTAATTTTGAATATCATTACTTTCCACTTCACTTGAGATGTCTCTATGTATATTGATCCCCTATTGTTAAATATAATTTCAAGACTCTTTTGGTCCAATAATTAACAAAGATATCATTAATACATATTTTATATTTAATAATTTACAGAAAACATGATTTATACAGATTAATTAAAGCAAATATATAGAAACTAAAATACTGAAAAACTTATTAAATATAGTCCGCGCGCAGCGCGGAAAAAATCTCTAGTCCTTACTAATAAAAGGGACGAAAAAATCTCTAGTCCTTACTAATAAAAGGGACCTTTTGAGGCTCTGTAGGCTCCGTAGAGCATACACATCAGCAAAAAAAACTTCTCCCAAAAAATGACACGTGGCATAAAATATAGTTTTACATTTTAATATTACTGATTTTCGAAAATTATAAATAATATGGAAACATACAGCATAAAAATGGAAAAAACTACATTAAACATATGTAAAATTACCATTTTTCACTTAAAAAAAAAGACGGCTTATCTCCATAATGTAACATTACCGTTTTAAAAAAAAACAAAAAACATTATATGTAATTTCAAAAATAATAAATATATGTAAACATACAACATAAAAAATGGAAAAACTACATTAAACATATGTAAGATTACCATTTTCACTAAAAATAAGACGACTCATCTCCATAATGTAACATTACTACTTTGTAAAAAAAACATTACATATAATTTCTAAAATAATAAATAATATGTAAACATACAACATAAAAAATGGAAATAC
>NC_027756.1:12289795-12291792 GCF_000695525.1 Brassica oleracea var. oleracea | reverse complement strand
GGACTCAATATATAGAAAAATAAATAATAAGTAAATATTATAAATATATAAATAATATAAGTAAATATGCAATTTAAAAATGGAAAATTACACTAAGATTTAAATATATATCTTAAAATTTAAAATATAGATATTACGTAAATAGAAAGTATAACAAATGGAAATATACAATTCAAAGAAAATGAAAAATGCACATTAAGATTTAAATATCTATCTTAAAATGTAAAATAGAGATATTAAGTAAATAAAAAGTACAAGAAATGGAAATACATATACAGGAAAATAAATAATAAGCAAATAAAGTAAATATATAATATATGAATTATATATATAATAATAAGTAAATACACAATTTATTTTAAAAAAATGTAAAAAGTTCATTAAGCATTAAACATCTATCTTAAAATGTAAAATATATAATATAAGGAAATACACAATTTAATAAAAGGAAAAAGTACATTAAGATTTAAATATCTATTTTAAAATATAAAATATAAGTATAGATATTACGTAAATAAAAAATATAAAAGATGAAAATAAACATTTTAAAAAATGGAAAAGTACATTAAGATTTAAAAATCTATCTTAAAATGTACATCTATCTTAAAATGATAGTAAATTATATCAAGAAAGTCCCTATAAAATTCATTATTCCTTCAACATCAACCTCACACTATTAAGGAAAACTTCAAAGCACTCGAGCAAAAAAATGGTTCCACCATCAACTCTTGTCGTCCCAAAAACCTTTAATGACCTTGAAGGAGATTTTTTATAACGACGAACTTTTTGTTAGATGGATTCATTGTTGGGAAACCCACAATTTCCAAAAGCCAAACTTATTCATGGGAATTGAATTGCTTTTCATAGACTCAAAGGTATTCTTACAAATTTAAATTAATCTAATCCATAATTTTATTGTTAATATTCATATTACTCTTTCATGATCAAACCATTACAGTTAATAACCTTTTTACGGATCGATCGATTGTTGAGCATGTGGTCGATCCAAAAATACTCTCCAGTTTAATTAAATATCTAAAACATTTATTCCAACACTCAACAGATAGTTTTGCTAAATATGATAACTAGATAGCCAACAAAATTACAAAAAAATATTTAAATAGTAAAAAATATGTTAATTTAACGTGTTAAAATTTTTAAAAAAATTTAATTATGACATGCATCTTAACATTTATATAAATATATATCATAACCTAAATGTAATAATTTAACAACTTAAATTAGAAAAAAATAAAAATCCCGGGCGTAGCCCGGGTTAATCCCTAGTCCGTACTAATAAAAGAGACCTTTTGAGGCTCCATAGAGCGTCCACATCAGCAAAAAAAACTTCTTCCGAAAGATGACACGTCGCATAAAATATAGTTTTACATTTTAATATTACTAATTTTCGAAAATTATAAATAATATGTAAACATATAGCATAAAAAATGGAAAAACTACATTAAACATAAGTAAAATTACCATTTTTCACTTAAAAAAAGACAGCTTATCTCCATAAAGTAACATTACTGTTTTATAAAAAAAAATAAAAAAAATTATGTATAATTCAAAAATAATAAATATATGTAAACATACAACATAAAAAATGGAAAAACTACATTAAACATATGTAAGATTACCATTTTTCAATAAAAAAAAGACGGTTTATCTCCGTAATGTAACATTACTATTTTGTAAAAAAAAAATTATATATAATTTCGAAAATAATAAATAATATGTAAACATACAACATAAAAAATGGAAAAACTACATTAAACATATGTAAGATTACCATTTTACATTTAAAAATAACAAAAATAAGTAAACATACAACATTGAAAAATGGAAAAACTACATCAAACATATGTAAGATTACCCTTTTTCACTAAAAAAAATGGCTTATTTCCATAATGGAACATTACCATTTTATAAAAAAACAGAAAAAACATTAATATAACTATTTGACTATTTGTCCAAGTTCTTCTATTAAACATTGC
>NC_027756.1:12288805-12289695 GCF_000695525.1 Brassica oleracea var. oleracea | reverse complement strand
TTAAAAATAAATTTTAATTATGACATGAATCTTAACATTTATATAAACATATATCATGACCTAAATATAAATAATTTAACAACTTAAACTAGAAAAAAATAAAAATCTCCGGCGTAGCCCGGGTTAATCCCTAATCTATAATATAATGAGGCAGTTGCATCACTCCTGAGACGACACGTCATCATTTTGGTGGGTCCCACTTTTAAAACGAGTGAAAAAAGTGTCAAACTTGTGGTTCGAACCCGGGTTATTGAGATATAAACACCAACATTTATACCACTAAACTAAGGGATACTTTGTACATTGATGACTTAAACTAATATATATTTATGAAGGTCGGAAACCTTTGCTTCTTCGGTTTTCTCTGTGGGTCGGGCCTACAAGTGTATTATGAGTTTCATTTTTAAATGAGGTTCATCACGTTATATGAAAAAAACAACAATTATAATTTTTTTCATAATGTAAACTGTCTTCATTTAACATGAGATTAGGGTTCTTTTCATCATTGTCTTAGACAAGTCTGAAGAGTCGCGTTGTGTGTCTGTTCGTAATCTATTTTTTCAACGGTGAACTCTTCATCTCCCCATCTTAAATCGATTGATCTTAAATGTTCCTGATTTGTAGCCTTTCTTTAAACCCTATATATATGATTCTCATCTTTGATGAACCCAATTTGCATCTCCACAAAACTCATTGATTCCTCTTAGCTTTAACGATCTTCTAGAAAATGTCTTTCTGCCTCTCCAGTTCCTCAAACCGGCGTTCCTGGCATCCGTCACTCAACCTTCGAGTCTCTCCGTGTTGGTCGTAGTAGCCAGAGAATAGCCTCTAACCTCCTCGCTTATGGGACTCCCTGAACTTCAAGAAAGACAGTGAGTTTATGGGAATCA
>NC_027756.1:12280687-12288036 GCF_000695525.1 Brassica oleracea var. oleracea | reverse complement strand
CAACGACACATACATCGAGTCAGCTAAACAAATACAAACTACACGGTCAGCCATTTAACAATTTACAAACTTACTTTTGCAACGAAAAAGACGAATACGACAACCAAGATCAATGAAATTACCTAAACCAAAAAGCAGAGTAAGTTATGAACTCTGATAAATACAACTAACAATGATTTTTGTTTACATATTCCCCATCAAATAAAAAATAAACAAACACAGCCACAACAAGAGATACAAGAGACAATCCCGACAGACACAAATGCGGCAACAACAGCTCCACCTGCTCACTCCTCTTGTCTTATAAAAATAGCTTACATTCCCAATGTCAACAAGCCAATGCTATTATCTTCTTATGAAAAATACATAAATTCGTTTAAAACTCATTAAAACCCAAATACTCAGAACTGTCACTCATCTTATAGTTATTTCTACAAGTCTTCATGTATTTGTTTTAAAGGTCCAGTAAGAACAACAAGTTTAAAAATAAAATAAAAACATATAACAAACATAATAAGGATAATAAAAATTATTACTTAATACACACAACTTACACGACTAACTGGAGAAAAAATATCCAGAAACAAAAAGTATTTTCAACAACTTTAATATAATTTATATACTCTCAACAGTAAAAGAAACAAATTAAAAAAAAAACAAACAATAAGTCTCAGTGACACAACAAACAACAACACGAATTATACCAATCACATTACTAACACAGTTTAGTCCTTCGTAAGTGTAGAACAATGCATACATAGTTCATCATCACAACTCTAACCCTATAACAATAAAAAAAACTTGAAAACAACTCAAAACGCAAAAATCACAACTACAATAACCCTAGCAAAAATATTGAAATGAAACAAGAACTCTGTCCACAACTCTGCGCTTGCGCGGGGGCAATGCTTTAAGTATATATAATGCCACACTTTCCCCTCTTCTCAGGCCATCCACGTCAGTTTTTTTTTTAATGTTTGTGGGACCCACGTTTTACTTTGCGTCATTTGTTGTTTGGTCCGAGTCCCCCGTGTTTTTGGTTCGATCAATGAGACATTAATAGGCTTGGTTGGGCCTTCGTTTTGGGTCTGATAATGAAAGTGGTGTTTTGTCTTTAAGTTGGATATGGGCCTCAGTGTTTGGTCTGATGGGAAAGGAAATAATTAAATGTTACGTTTTGTGTTTCAGACGGCGAGGGCTTCATTCATCGTTTTCGTATTCCGGAGTTCACGTCACCGCCTTTGTTTTCCTTAACATCGGAAGTTTAACTTCTCATCCTCTCATCTCTTTGCATTCCATGTCGTTCATTGTATCTTTTGGCAATTAGTGTTATAAACATTTAATTACGAGAAAACCTCCATGAATAATTCTATATACCTGTATATTTCCTCCGAAACGGTTTTCGATCGATCTAATCCCCTTCTCATTTTTTTGAGCAACTATTCCCTTTTTCCTTAACCCTAGGATCATCATAATAATTGAAGATTTAGATCGTATGGCTGTTTCTGATCGGTTCAAATCGGTAATTATGTTTTTGAATCAACAGGTGGTCATATCGCGGAAGCAAAGAACCGTCGTGCTCTTGGCTACATCATAAACATCTCTTCTCTTCCCCCGGAGTCGAAGCAGGAAAGTTGAATCGCCCCTTGAACCGTGACTTCGTGCCCAGTAGCTTGAAAACGCTAACAAAAAGGTTCTATTTCTCTTCTTTTTTTTTTCCAAGACTACATATGATTATTGAATCTGTCCCTCTTTGTCTTATCACTAAACAGCCAATCAATGTAGCCAAGAAAGCAGAAGCGGTTCAAAAGAAAGCAAGAGCTGTTGTTAAGCCGCAGCCGCAGCAGCAACACTAAGTGATTTTGATCAGTCCAGACACAGACGAGGTTGCTAAAGCTAAACAGGATCAGAGACACGATGTTGCATCCAAGAAGAAAGTTACATACTCTTCCACTCTCAATGCTCGAAGCAAGGTAAGAGTTTCTTTGGTTTTTAAAAATCGGCATTTGAATATGCTTTTTGTGATTGATTGGTTGGTTACATACTTGACTTTAGGCTGCTGCTTCCAGAACTCTTGATATTGATTCCGCGGACAAAGACAATGACCTTGGTGCTGTGGAGTATGTTGAGGACATGTACGCTTTCTACAAAGAGGTTGAGGTACTTATTGTCAGAACCTTTATTCTAATATGCTTTATGGATACGTTTTAATGTTTATGTTTTGTTTCCTGTTGCAGCAAGCCTTAGATGTATATGCAGACACATACTGAGATCAACGAAAGATGAGATCAATTCTTCTAGACTGGCCTCTAGACGTTCATGTCAAGTTTGATCTGTCTCCTGAGACGCTTTACCTCACCATCAACATAATTGATCTGTTCCTGTCTCTAAAAACTATTCCAAGAGAGACTTACAGCTTCTAGGCGTTAGTGCTTTGCTCATAGCCTCTAAATACGAAGAAATCTGGCCTCCTCAGGTATGTGATGTAACATACATATCATAATGCTTACAATATTATTATCAGGTAGAGCTGATTTTGGTGTGAACATGTCAATGATTTGTTATATACATCACAAACAACTCTTACCAGAACAAGCAAATTCTCGTGATGGAGAAAACCATTTTGGGAAGTCTGGAGTGGTACTTGACAGTTCCAACACAATATGTGTTCCTTGCGAGGTTCATCAAAGCTACCAATCCAGACCCGGAGATGGAGAACATGGTTCACTTCTTAGCTGAGTTGGGTCTGATGCATTACGACACTTTGAAGTTATTTGAAGTTATTTATTCAAAGTGTTTTGAGGCTAAGAAGGCTCAAATTTTGTAACTCTTCGTCCTCATCTCTCATCTGAAAATTTTGTATCAGTTTGTCTGATGCACAGAGAGGTCATGCTTTAGATATAGAACGTCATGCTCCGAGGTTAGCTGCACTGAGAATAGAACTCTGTCCATGCCATATACTGTTGGTTACTTCTGAAAAGTCTATTTTGTTCTTCTCCTTTCACGGCTCAATAAACATAATGCTCAACTTTCGTCCTCTCCACAGGTAACCCTCCCTCAGTCTTCTTCCATCCACACAAACATAATTGTTTTTTTTTTAAATACAAACATAATTGTTGTTACTCAAGATAATTTTTTTTATTTGCAGGTGATACAAGCAAGGGCATTGTGGATGAAATAGCTTCAGAATCAAAACACTTCCACAGACACACGCTATAGAGATATTCTTAAGGAATATATTACACCATCAACTTCGAGTTACTACAACCATGCTCCCCATGAGTTTCTCTCTCCAAGAATATATGCCTTTGAACCTCCTTCAATCATGTATCCCGATTTCGAGAAACGCCAGATCGCGGGTCTGAAAATGCAGAGTTCATTGATAAAGCTGTTATCTAGGAACAACCAATCCGTAAGAACGAGAAAAGTGGTGCAAGCCTAAGCCTAACACCCAATGATGATGATGATGGTGATTGGCCAGAAGAAGAAGATGATGCTCATGATTGGACTCCAATGTTCACAGGGAATGAGGATGATGTTTCTTTCGGTGACCTCGAAGGTTACGACAAATAAGTAGCTTAGCACTCAAGTCTAAGATTACCTCAAAGGGCACAGACCAAAAAGGAACATGCAAAATCATCTCAGGTCGTAACGAAACTGGCTTGTGCTTTGTCTTTCCTCAATGGAGCTGAACATAAAAGGATGTGTACCGAGTCAAAGCGTGAGTTTTTGGGTGAGTTTGATTGTTTGTCAAATGAAACAAAAGAAGGCATTGAAACATGTACAGAAAATTTATTCAGTCACCTCAATTGCATTAGTAATGTTTTTCTTTATCACCAGTGTAAGGAAATATTGGAAGCAGTGATATACTATGTGAAACGTGTTTAGAGTCTGATGCTACTTGATTACATGTCTCAATTACCATTGACAAAGATCAATTTGCAGATGTTAGAATACAGAATTAGACTGTTGATGATCAAAGAAGATAATTTATATCAATACCGCAAACAATGCCGTTTTGATGGAGTAAATTAATCAGTTTGTTTTAATCTTGTGCGTCGTATCCCTCTCACTCTGGCTATTATGAATCCGCGAAAGCAAGATTTTGTCTTCCATGTAGGTGTCACGCCATAAAATTTCCCCATAAACAACCGCACCTTCACCGTTTCTGCAATTAGTGACAATATCAACACCGAGGTGACTATACTCGCTTACACGTTTTGATCTGAATCAATGTTTTAAAAATCACATCTGTATCTATCTCCTGAGTTTCAACTTCAATGAAACACCATGTGTTCAAGTGAAATGTAGGGAAGCATCCACTTCTGCTTCTGTCAGTGATGCTAGGAGTTTTCAAGGCTCCTAATCAAATGTTATAGTATAAAGGATGTCAAACCAATTCTAAGTGATGCCAAAGCAAAGGGAATACAAGACCATGCTTAATCTAAATGCTATCAATTGGCAAGATGATTTTGAAGAGAGAATACTACTAAGATGCAATAAAGAACAAAGCTTTCCTTTCTTATGAGATGGGAGAATTCATGGGCTAAGGGAATTGACCTTGGGTGATCAAGTTTCAATCTAAAGGGAATATCTTTCAATCAATCTATCAACCTTAGACCTAGACACAATCCTAAACAAAATCTATCTCTAGATGAATGCTCATTCACCAAGATAACTCAAACATCAAATTTCTTTGGTTGAATATTATCTAAGCAATCATTAATTTCAAGTCCATTAGCCATCTTAACACCTTTAACATCAAATCTCTTTGGTAAAGAATGTTAAAAGCTTAGTAGAGTTGGTTCAGGCATTTCATCGAACACCTTTCGAGTGTGAAATGCCTAAACCTCAACTTTAGAGAGGTCAACTCTAAAACAGTATTAAAGCACTTTACTAGCAAGGAACAAGATGGATTTGTGCTACAACACCTTAGATCTAGCCTAATCACCCTTAATCTCCCTAACCTATGAATCCAAGTATGACTACTCACTAATCTTCATGATAAACCCAAGAATCAATGATGATTTGGTGTTAATCATGATTAGCGATCAAATTAACAAAGCAATCCCAAAGGATAATGATCAAGATTAGGTCTTTTACCTAAAGGTTCCATTTTGATTAGACAGAAAACAAGATAAGTCCCAACTTTGGGATTACAAGAGTATTTATATGTCATTGGTAAACCTAATGGTTTCCATTAAAAAGTCTAAAAAGCCCCTTAAAAACATTAAAATCCGACTAAAGATAAGTTTCGACTCTGGTAGAAATGGACGGGCACAACCCGCGTCAGCCAACCCGCATCGGATCGTCGTTGAGGCTTCTCCGTCATGCTCGTGGGTAGGCGCTCCCGCGTGGCTCCGTCCCGCGTGACTCTATCGGTTCCTTCTCTTCGTGATGCGGGTAAGGGAACCCACGTGAGCGCAACCCGCGTCAAGACGTCGAGCAGCTCCATTCTCGTGCATGCGGGTAGGCCATATGCGTGATCCAAGCCGCGTTGGATCGTCGATGATGCTGCTTCTTCATGCGCGCGGGGAATGGATCCCGCGTCGTTCGACCCGCGCTGGAGCTCATGTTGCGTCCTCTCGACTCGGCGACGCGGGTGAGTGAACCCGTGTTGTCTTAACCCGAGTTAAACTCGTCTGATCCGGAACAATGTTCATTCTTCACTCCTTTTTAACCAAAATGTTTCCAAACACCTCCAATCACTCCATAGGACACTCCAATACCTGATAAAGACATATGAATGCAATATGGATCCTAAAGATGTTAAATTTATCTATATGATCAATATGTGTAAATTGGAGATTTCAAACAATGCAAATATGCAAGATATCAACTCCTCCAAACTTGTTCTTTACTTGTCCTCAAGTGAACTTGCAAGAACTCATATAGGAGAGAGGTTTGAAGGTGGGAATTCATAGCCAAAAGTAACACTTCCTAGCACTCAACTTAACATCCTAAAGAAACATAGCAAATAGCATGAGCAACTCTCTTATTATACTCTAGCTTCTCTAGGCCTATCCCTACTCTTATGCCTCTACTCAAGTCGCAATACTCATCAACTAACAAGTCCCTTCAACCAGCTCTCACATTGATTCACACACACGCACACAAGGTGAATTCTCACAAATGGGCACATGATCTCAATCATTTTGCTAGGTAAGCAATGGTCAAATATGAATGAAGAGAAGGGTTCAAATGTTATCATTTCAAGGTGGTTATCACTCAAAAACAAGGAGCTTGATCATTATGCAAAATTTATCTAAGACTAGAAGCAACTCATGCATACATAGATTCATTCTCATCATTCTACCCTTTTTTTTTAAGTGATCACAAGTTCTACCATTTTATCATCATCTAAAAACCAAAATAACACCCACTCACATCACTCACCCAATGAACAACTCTCTTTTTCTTTTGACTCAACCAACTAGGGATTTTAATGCACTTTTTACATGCTCTAGCTCTTTCTCATTTCCTTCCCCACCTTCTCTTTGATTCTTTTCTCTCTTTTTTTTTTCTTTTTTATAAGGGGGAAGGTTCTTTTGTACATAATCTAGGGCTTCATACTTTTCTTTTGTCCCTAGAGTTTTCTTTTCTATTGACACTCTTTCGTTCATCTTTCTCATATTTCTTCCTCCCCAAACCTAAGATATTGAAATTTAGAACACACAAACCCCTCTCACTATTCCCAAATGCTAGCTCATTTTGCTAACAAGAGATGAGAACCAATCTATGTCGCCTCCAATACTCTCAAGATTTTGCACATAACAAGCTATTAAAAGAGGCCTCACTCATGCAATTCACTGTTTGGTCTCAAAGAATGGTTAGGGTTGTAGGGTGTGGAGTGCCATTTAGGTTAACAAAAATTGGCATAAAGGAATAAGATAACTCAAATGTGTATGAGATCCATGATCAAGTGTGCAAATTCCCATATGCAAGAGAGATTAAGTTCATTCAAGCCAAGTTCAGATTGGAGCTGATCTTAAGAACAATGCCAATATCAAGCAAGCAAACAAGTTTCAAGAAGAGTTTTCAAGGCTCGAAACGTGCAAGGCTTTCAAGAGATGCTTAAGCTACTTGATATGTTTAACTAGGGTATCACTTTGAGTTCTAGACAAGAGTTACTTTACAAGGCATTTTAAATCATTGTTCCCAATGCAAGTGAATGCAACCTATATGCTCTAGACTCAATCCTAAAAGTGCAAGTGATGCAACTACACGTTTCTTTTTGTGTTTTTCAAAATTTTCAAATTTTTTGGTTTTTCTATGCATATATGTATGTACAATGCAATGCGTGGGACTCAAATCATCAAAGAAAACATGATCAAATACTTGGTACCTCC
>NC_027756.1:12277762-12280604 GCF_000695525.1 Brassica oleracea var. oleracea | reverse complement strand
CTGGTATATACAATGGAAAGGTGGAGGAGTACCTCAATAGGGAGCGTGGGAAGAGGCCGATGCCTCATCCTCGGTGTCAGCTTCCTTATCTGTCGAGGCAAGGGATGGAGATTTGTTTCCTGAATCTGATGGTTGAGCTGGTGGGTTTCTCTTCCGGCGGAGCAGCTTTTTTTTGGTGGCGGGGAAACTGAGTGCCAAAGGATCTATTGGGGGCTGCGGCTTGGGGTTAAGGAAGTCAAAATCTGTTGATGAGCATCCTGCCACAGCTCCTCTGGTCAGTAGAGCCGCCTTCTTCATGAACTGAGCTGAAGCTTCTGCTTGCCTCTTCACAGTCTTACTCAACTTCTTACATTTGTCCTTGAGCTTGAAGATAGTTATGTCATGAGCTTTGTTCCACCTTTGGAGGTTGCCAATATGCTCATGAGCTTGGCAAAGGGGACCATTGGGTAAGACTCTCAGACGTTGCTTCACAAAGAATCCCACCATTCCAAAATTCTTGTAGAAATCAGTGCTGACAAGAGGCAACTGAGATGGGTGAGCATAATGTTGGACGGTTTGGTGAAGAAGTTGTAGCTCCTCATCATTAACAGTGTCTGGTTCTTTCCTTGGGAAAATGGTGTGGACAATCAACCGGTGGAGATAGCACACGGAAGGATGGCGAATGAAGGCGTTCTTGTCGCGGCTTGCCTTGCGACTCTTCCCCGCCAACACCTTCCAAACAATGTTGGCAATGTTCTCCTCCTTAGTTGAATCATAAGGTATGGGGATGGATGATTCCTCCAAATCCTTAAGACCAAGTGCTTGTCCAATCTCGTAGTAAACCTTCCCATGGATCTTGAATTTGATCTTTCCCCATCCTTGCCTCACATGTTTGGTGGTGTGAAAGGTGGCCTCTAATGATGCCAAGAACTGACATGACTCATCTTCATAGGGAGGGTAGGCCATAGTGAAGAAGCTTTGCATGTTCATGTGCTCCAACATTTGCGTAATGTCGTCACCTATCTCCAACTCTTCCATAATCTTGATATCCGCAAATCGAGTTGGAGGCCATAACACACCATTCTTCAAATGCCCATATAGCTCATCTTCAGTTGGTGTCTTGGTTCTATCCCTCTCAGTATCAACCTTCTTCCCTTTAAACACTGTGGCTTTCTTGAGGGGAGCTTGATCTTCTTCAGTGATGTCTTCATTTTCCTCCACTTGAGGAAGAGCTACTTCCTTGCCTTTTGGTTCCTTAGATCTTTTGGGAGGGGCTAGCATTCTACCACTAGCATCCACTCCCTCGGCAGTTATAACCCGCTTGCCATCTCTCTTCTTTGCCGCCAAGGCTTGTTTCCTAGAAGTTCCTCCCGTTGTAGATTTGGAGGTTAAAGGCTTCCCATGTCTAGCAGTCTATTGCTTGGCAAGTTCTTGTTTCTCGGTCTCTATCTTGTGTTGATCCTTTCTACCCATTTGTACCTGACAATATTAAACCTTGGAAAAGGATAAGCAAATGGAAGTAGGAAACTTGATAATGCAAATGTGAATTCAATTCATGATCACTTAGCTTAAGCAAAACTATCACATTGCACACAAGTTATTGATATAAGGCCACAAGAGATGGATGTAAGCAAAGAATAAGGCTTTTAAGCAAAATTTAAGCATCAAATGAGTTCTTCAATTAGAAAGTTCTCTAATTAAGTTCTCAAACACCCTAACTAACCAAACCAAGCCAAAGTCATATGGAATTATAGTAGTTTCGAAAAATCCCCAAATCTCATGAACCCTAATTTTCAAAGTTCAAATTCAACTCAAATTCACCATAGAATCAACAACCCAACATGATATATAAGTTTTCCCCAGTCTATTTCACAAGAATCAAGCAAGAGAAAAATCAAATTTCAAGTTCAAATTTCTAGGGTTCATGAGGCCTACGAAATTGATCTTTGTGATACAATACCTTGCTTTGGATGAAAGGAAATGACAAGTTGAATCAAGAAAACAGACTACAGGGGCGAAAGCTTGGATTTAGGAAAAAGAATGGAGTGGTTTGGTGGAGAATTGAGTGAGATATGGGGTGATTTGGTGTGAGAGGTTTGGATGTTTTGTGAAAGCGAGATAGAGGAAAAGGGAGAGAGAGACGCGGGTAGGGGGTGTTTTAGGGTTGAACCGGGTCGGTTTGTCGGGTTGTTGGGTCGGGTCACCGGGTTTAAGGGTAGAAATCATACCTGAGCGGGTTTTGACCCGTCGACGCGGGTAGGAGAAACTCGTGCGACCCCGCGTGCTTTACCCCGCGTCATAATATCTCCGAATGCGACTGTCGTGCGAGCGGGTAGAGGAACCCGCGTGACCTCAACCCTCGTGAGATTTTCGTCACCGACCAAATTCGTGCGAGCGGGTAAGGTAACCCGTGTTTGCTCCGCTCGAGATCTCTCCAGCTCGCGTCACGCGGGTAAGCAATCCCGCGTGAGTTACTCCATTTTTTTTTATTTACAAGGATAGACATGAGACTTCCTCCCAAGTGAGCTTGTTTTAAGTCTCTAGCTTGACTTTGTTTTCCTTTGGCTAGGCGGTGACGGGGTCGGAGAGTGAAACCGAGATTCGTTTCTCCTCCATTGTGGTTCCCATGTAGAGCTTAACTCTTTGTCCATTGACTGTAAAGTCTCCACCATTCTTGTCCCATAACACAATTGCCCCATATGGCCTAACTTCCTTTATCTTGAAAGGACCGGACCATCTTGACTTGAGCTTCCCGGGATACAACTTCAGTCTAGAGTTGTAGAGAAGCACTTGATCTCCAACACTAAATTCTCTCTTCAAGATCTTCTTGTCATGAAAAGCTTTGGTTTTCTCCTTGTAAATC
>NC_027756.1:12274834-12277613 GCF_000695525.1 Brassica oleracea var. oleracea | reverse complement strand
GATGACAAGCCTTTCCATACACAAGGTTGAAAGGTGTGGTTCCCAAAGGAGTCTTGTAAGCAGTCCTATAAGCCCAAAGTGCATCATCTAGCTTGATAGACCAATCTTTTCTTGTAGTTCCCACAGTTTTCTCCAAAATAGACTTGATTTTTCTGTTGGAGATCTCAACTTGACCACTTGTTTGAGGATGGTAAGGGGTTGCAACCTTATGCTTCACACCATTCTTCTTGAGAAGATTCTCAAACAACTTGTTGATGAAATGAGATCCTCCTTCACTGATCACAACTCTTGGGACTCCAAATCTTGGAAAGATAGTGCTCTTGAACATCTTGATCACCACTCTAGAATCATTGGTGGGACTTGCTATAGCTTCCACCCACTTGGAGACGTAGTCAACGGCTACGAAGATGTATTTATTGCCAAAAGATGATGGGAATGGTCCCATGAAATCAATACCCCATACATCAAACACCTCCACTTCTAGAATTGGATTTTGGGGCATCTCATTCCTTTTGGTGATGTTCCCTCTCCTTTGGCATGAATCACACTTAGCGACAAAGTCTTGAGTGTCTTTGAACATATGAGGCCACCAAAACCCAGCTTGTAACACCTTCGAAACAGTCTTGAAAGTAGCGAAATGGCCTCCATAGGATGATCCATGACAGTGTGTAAGGATCCCTTCAACTTATTCTTCAGCTACTACTCTTCTATAGAGTTGATCTCTACAAATGACGTAGAGGTAAGGCTCATCCCAATAGTATCTCTTCACATCTTTGTAGAACTTCTTCTTAGCATATCTTTCAAGACCCATTGCCTCTCTTCCACAAGCTAAGTAGTTCACCAAATCAGCATACCAAGGACCTTTCTCTTCATTTGCCTTCACCTCTTCAAGCTTCTTTCCAGTATCACAAACTGCTACCACTGTTCTAATTGCCATGATTTGTTCTTCTGGAAGCCCTTCATCAATGGGGATCCCACACTCAATCTTCAGTCTAGACAAGTGATCAGCTACACCATTCTCAACTCCTGGCTTGTCTTTGATCTCTAGGTCAAACTTTTGTAACAGCAAGATCCACCTCAACAGTCTTGGCTTAGCATCCTTCTTGGCCATGAGGTGTCTTAATGCATCATGATCAGTGTAGACTATGACTTTTGATCCAACCAAATAGCTTATGAACTTCTCAAAGGCATAGGCAATGGCTAGCAGCTCCTTCTCAGTTGTAGCATACTTCATTTGGGCTTCATCAAGAGTTTTACTCGCATAGTAGATCACATGAGTCTTCTTGTCCTTCTTTTGGCCAAGAACAGCTCCCACAGCATAGTCACTAGCATCACACATGATCTCAAAGGGGAGATCCCAATCTGGTGGCTGCACAATGGGGGCACTAACCATCTTGTCCTTCAACTTGTTGAATTCTTCTAGACATTCCCAATTAAAGTTGAATGCAGCTTCCTTGCATAGAAGCTTAGTCATTGGCCTAGCCATCATGGAGAAGTCTTTGATGAATCTTCTATAGAACCCATCATGACCAAGGAAGCTTCTAATGTCTTTCACTGTCTTTGGTGGAGCTAACCCAACTATCACTTCAATCTTAGCCTTCTCCACCTCAATCCCTTCCTCTGAAATCTTGTGTCCAAGCACAATCGCTTCTTTAACCATGAAGTGACACTTTTCCCAGTTCAGCACAAGGTTGGTGTCTTCACAACGCTTTAGGACCCTGCTATGATTGGACAAACAAGCAGAAAAAGAAGATCCGTAGACAGAGAAGTCATCCATGAACACCTCCACAACATCTTCTATAAGATCAGAGAAAATAGACATCATGCACCTTTGGAAGCTGGCTGGAGCATTACATAGCCCAAATG
The DNA here is from genome assembly GCF_000695525.1 of Brassica oleracea var. oleracea. Taxonomy (NCBI): domain Eukaryota; kingdom Viridiplantae; phylum Streptophyta; class Magnoliopsida; order Brassicales; family Brassicaceae; genus Brassica; species Brassica oleracea. The sequence goes on along the minus strand of NC_027756.1, from coordinate 12,275,747 downwards.
GCATCCTTCGATAAGAAAAGGTACCATAAGGGCATGTGAATGTTGTTTTCTCTTGATCATTTGGATGTATGGGTATTTGGAAGAACCCTGAATACCCATCAAGAAAACAATAATAGGGATGATTTGCAAGTCTCTCAAGCATTTGATCAATGAATGGCAATGGAAAATGATCATTTCTAGATGCTGAGTTTAATTTTCTATAATCTATGCACATCCTATGTCCTGTTATTGTTCTTGTTGGAATTAGTACATTCTTATCATTTTTAACCACAGTTAATCCACCCTTCTTTGGGACAATATGCACAAGAGACACCCATTTGCTATTCGAAATAGGATAGATTACTCCTGCATCTAGGAGTTTTAGAATCTCTTTCTTAACAACATCTTTCAAGTTGGGGTTCAACCTTCTTTGATGTTCTATAGAAGTCATAGATTCATCCTCTAGATGTATCCTATGCATGCATAAAGAAGGTGATAACCCTTTAATATCATCTAGTGAGTAGCCTATTGCCTTTCTATACTTTTTCAGTTCATTCAAAAGTTTAGACAATTCATTTTCATTCAGTTCATTACTCACTATCACAGGGTAAGTCTCATTAGGGCCAAGAAAAGCATACCTTACACCTTGGGGAAGAGGTTTAAGTTCCACTTTAGGCGCCTTAGTTCACTCCAGTCCTCTTGATGAATGTCTTCTTGTTGAGTAGCTGAGGCAGCATGTTGAATCTCATGTGTAAGCTCCTCATTTTGATCCTCACCACCAATCCCCTTGTGAGAATCCAACACCTTCACATAGGCATCACTTTCCTTGTTCTCAATCACTTGGACCTCTCTTTCAATTGTTAAAGCATGATGTAGATGGTCTTCAAGTGCCAACTCCTCTAGAAGCTCATCAGCCAGGTCATCCATTTCATCT
>NC_027756.1:12273268-12274354 GCF_000695525.1 Brassica oleracea var. oleracea | reverse complement strand
TGGATAATGGCGCTGCACTCGTGTGTTAAGATCATCATACCTTCCATATCTTTCTTCTTTGCAGCCACATCATCTTTCAAGAATTTGCTGTACTGAGGGACCAACATAAAAGCATCAATGATGGGCATTGGGACCTGAACTTCACTCATTTGTTTCTCAAAGAGTGCCTTGTACTTCTCCAATAGCTGTCTTTTGAATCTTCCAGGGAATGGCAGCTTTGGCTCAAAGGGAGGAGGAACAAAAGACGATTCCTTCGTTAGAGTAGCAGTTTCACCATGTTTCACTATCTTCTTCTCCTCTCCAACCTTCTCTTTACCCTTAGCTTCAACAATCTTTTCCAGAATCTCTTCATCAACCTTCTCATCTACAATCACCACTTCATCATCAATGTTGATGGCCACCTCCCCACCTTGTTTTTTCACCATCCTTGGTGAGAACTCTTGGAGGCAACTCTCTACCACTCTTTAGGGTGATTGCCTTCATTGTTTCCTTGGGGTTTTGCTCTGGCTTTCCAGGTAATGACCCTTGTTGGCGACTTGGCTGAGAATTCATAGAAGCAAACTGGTTCTCCGAATTTCGGATCTTGTTGTTGAGCTCATTGTAGCTTCCATCAATCTTGGAGTGAATGTTTTTGAACTCATAGCCCATTGTTTTCTCATTCTTTGCCTGAAAATCCAAGAGCTTTTTGAACATTCCATCCACACTTGTATCTGAAGCTGGAGCTTGTGAAGAACTTCCTTGGACTTGAGTAGACTGATTGCTGTGATTGTTGAAACCATGAGGGATGTTTTGCCTAGGCTGATAGCTCCCTTGCTGAGTGTTCTGCTTTGGCTGGTAGCCTCCTTGCTGGTTGTTGGAGTAAGACCTTTGCTGGTAGTTGTTGTACTGAAAGTTAGGTTCCTTCCTGTACCAAGTACAATTGTTGTTGATGAAGCATATCTCTTCTTGGCCTTCCAAACCATCAACCTCATTGACCTTAGGAGGAACCTCTTGACTAGGACCACCCACAAAGTTCATCTGCTCCTGTTTAGCTTGGTTGGAAAGAAGCAAATCCATCTTCTCTTGCAAGGACTTGATCTCTTTCTC
>NC_027756.1:12251772-12273189 GCF_000695525.1 Brassica oleracea var. oleracea | reverse complement strand
CATGTTCTCTACCAGCTCTTCTGCCTCTTCCTCAGTTCTTCCCAAGAAGAAACCATTGCTGGCAGTATCAAGCATGTTTCTGCACTGTGGTAGAGCTCCTCTATAGAAAGTGCTAAGCAAAATCTCCTTGCTGTAACCATGATGAGGGCATTGAGAACAGTAGCCCTTGAACCTCTCCCATGCTTCACTGAAGCTCTCTAGACCTTTCTGTTGAAACCCAGAGATTTCATTCCTGATCTTAGCTGTTCTTGAAGTAGGGAATAACTTGTCTAGGAAAACTCTCTTACACTCTTCCCAAGTAGTGACAGTGTCACTTGGGAGAGTCTTCTCCCACTGGTGTGCCTTGTCTCCAAAAGAGAAAGGGAACAACTTCAACTTGAAAGGATCCCCAGAAACACCATTTGTCTTGGCCAAGCCACAATATTTATCAAACCATGATACTTGTTGTTCTCTATGGTGTTGAGCAGCCCTGACTTGATCTCAAAGTTGCTGTTCTCCACTGGTGGTGCTCTGATTCCCAACCTATGACCATTAATGTGAGGTTGATCATAGGCTCCAATGGCACGAGCTTGGCGCGGTGGATGTTGTGGCTGGCGCTGTGGTCGAAGGTGATCAGCTCTTGGATCAATGCCCCCTAGGGCATCACCATCTTGAGGCAGATTCTCTATATCAAACCCCAACCTTTGCAAGTGAGCATGTTGCTCTACTTCTCTTCTCTGTCTTGCAATCTCCCTCTCAAGTGCTCTAATGTGTTCCACTCTTGGAACTAGGTTTGTTGCACATCTGCTTCTTGTGATCATACACCTGAAATTCAAAGGTAGAAAAAGAAAGAGATGCAATAACACAATTAAACAAAAATTGACTTAGTCTCAAGCAAGTGACTAAATCTCAATGTCACAATCAACTTAGAATTTGACAACGGCCCCAATTTGATGTTAGAAGTTTTCAAGGCTCCTAATCAAATGTTATAGTATAAAGTATGTCCAACCAGTTCTAAGTGATTCTAAAGCAAAGAGAATGCAAGACCATGGTTAATCTAAATGCTATCAATTGGCAAGATGATTTTGAAGAGAGAATACTACTAAAATGCAATAAAGAACAAAGCATTTCTTTCTTATGAGATGGAGAATTCATGGGCTAAGGGAATTGACCTTGGGTGATCAAGTTTCAATGTAAAGGTAGTATCTTTCAATCAATCTATCAACTTTAGACCTAGACACAATCCTAAACAACCGTCCATTGCTTCCTAGTGATATCTTCGTCTTTTCGAATAACAAACTCCATGGAAAGCATATCCTCTTCTTTTTAAACCATAAAGGAGAGACTTATATGTATTAACCGGTACAAACATTCTTGACATCTTATAAAAAAGTATCTAACATCCCAACTGCTTCATCCAAGTGGCCATGACCGCACAATCCTTGAAACAATCTCTTGCAACACCAAAGCCATAAACCACTGCCTAACGCTTGGACTTATTTAAACTATTGAGAAGGATTTTCTTATCAGTTCACCGAAGAGGAACGCCGATGGTGGTCATGTTTGAAATTTCCCTTGATGGACTGAACATGGAACAAACCATTAATCCGTAAGACTAACAAACATAAACTGATAGGTTGAATATAGAATGATCGAATCTCTACCACCGGAAAGACACCACCAAACCTGAATGTTGATGGACAAAAGCTGACATTAAATCGAAAATCAAGTATCAGAAAATCACACCCTATTAAAAGGAAAATCACCACACCAAATACGAAGAGGACAAACACCGATGGCCAGTTAGCGAATCGAGGAAAATCTATCACCAAGAGAGTTAATGACAGCGCACGACTCCACCAGATATCATAAGAAAAAGATGATGAAATCGCTGATTAATTATCATGTTACAGAATATTAAAGTATAGTGGACAATTTTACATCTTTTATAAGAATTTAAGTCCAATTGCACCATCGTGAACTGCACTATGAGATTCACGTCTGAAAGAACTTCTTGCATCATACTAAAATCTCTTATAATGTATAATTTACTTTTTTTCTATAACGTGAAACCCATACTTTTTTTGTTTATAATCAGAAATAAATTTTAAGTAATTGGGTTTTTCTATTCGAACTCATATTATAAAATATTTTGGTTTTAACTTTTGTTTAACATTCTGTATATTGTATAAAAAAGCATTTTACAAAGTTTTCTAGACATTTTCGTATTGATATCTATCCTTTACTCATCTAGTGTTTAGTTTTTTATAGTTAATCATAGACCATAAATGAAAAAATTCATTGGTATACTGTTTGTATAAATGTTCTAACTGTTTTGGTAAATTTTTAGGCCATATGCAATGGACATGCTGAAAGAAGGAAGTTGATTAGGTAGATTCAATTCACTTGAAAATTAAAAATGTGGGGTCATGAAGAACACATGTCATCAACTAAAGCAATTTATATATAGTCAATGACATGTGTTGTAATATTATTGAATAATTGTAATTTTTTCATTACAATTACTTGAAGTTAATTTTTATAATCAATTTATTTATTTTTATTATATTATATATAAAAGTTCAACATTTCTAATTGTACAAATAGAGAATTTTCATTTGATTTTTACATAAATTTTTAAATTAAAACTTTATATAAAATCATTTCTCTTGCAATAATTTTTTTAAATAAAATTATAACAAAATTCATCATTTTTATAATATAAAAATAGAGACTACTCTTATTTTATTTGAATACATAAAAACGTTATTTTCATTATTATTTTATATTAGCTCCTAATCAATTATTTTGGTGTTTTAAAATCACTTTTAATTTCTGTTAGTGATTTAATTGCTTTATTTTTTTGTAAACTATCTGTTTTTATTTGCTATTTTGTGTGTGTCGTATAGTGTGTACTTGAAGTTTTGTAATTTTATTTGTTTTACTAGTACTAGTTTAACTAGATGATAACCCGCGCGGATGGACGGGATGAGTTTTTTATATTAATGTTTGTTCATTAAATATTTTTAATATTTTGCAACACTACAATCTTTATCTATTGTAAAATGTTGGTCTGTTAAATGTATCATCGTTGGTGAAGAGTTAACATATTACATAAAATTTTAATTATTTTCAAGACTTCCTATGCACAAAAAAATAGGTTTTGCGGATGACACAAATCAACAAAACCAGAAAGGCAACATCGATTGTAAAATGACGAAAGGGGATTAGGTTTTCTGCTCTCGATTTGTTTACTATTGACTCTCCATAAGTGGTTTCATTTTCTACCTCTATAAAATTGTGCTTTTGTTCTCGTTTCTGTTTCAATGATATAAGTTTTGTTGTTTTTTTAACTTCTTTTGTGAATTCGGTGAATTACATAAGTGTTAATTCAAAAAGATGAACATTTGTAACATATCTAAGAATCAAAATTTCGACGAAAATCAATGGCAAGCTCTATTCACAGTTTAGTGTTCAAATATAATATATCAATTTATTATAGAATATAAATGCAGACTCAAAATATAAATATTTGTCTAGTATATATTCACCGGTTCGATCTAAAAATCATCTAATTTAAGAACAACAAAACAAACTACTTATTTTATTAACATATGCTTTTGAGGTTTGTTACTTAAGAGTATACCAATAAAAATATATATAATAATTTGTCATTTTAGTATATGTAAAATATGTATAAACTAAGAACTGTTTGAATTATAAATCAGAAAACTTATAATAAATAGTTCAAATATCCCGTTCTTACAATTATTATAGTTAGGTATGATATTAGGGAGAAACAAACATTAGACGGACGTTTTGTGATTCACGGTTTAAATTTTTGTTACATCAAATATAAAAATATTAATAAAATCATATGAGTAGTAAGTGTTAATAATAAATATTTATATTAAAATATAATATATATATATATATATATATATATATATATATATATATATATATATAGTGTTCCAGTATTAAAAATCATTTCGATTTGAAGAAGTGTAGTTTTAGGATTGTCGGGATCAAATAACATATTAGAAACCACATATTTAAAAAATAATTTGTATACATTAAAGTAAGCACATAAATCAAAACCAATATCTTTTGTTTATTTACAATCATGCTTTTGGTAAATAAATCAAAGCAATTATTTTATTTACTTTATATGGTATATATTTAAACTTTAGTGATATTGAAATATATATATATATATATATATATTATATTTTAATATAAATATTTATTATTAACACTTACTACTCATATGATTTTATTAATATTTTTATATTTGATGTAACAAAAATTTAAACCGTGAATCACAAAACGTTTAATGTGAGATTTTTCAACACAAATTTCAAAAGTAAAATATTAAGATCTCAATAATTTTTCAATGCAAATTTTGAAATTAACATTTTTATATATTTTATATAGTATATAATTTAATTTAAATTATATTAATATATGTATATATAATATGAATATCTATTAATGAGACTTCATATTCATACTATTTATGATCATTTTTATCTTGTTTGGACAAAAAAAAGTTAAATCATTGATCACAAATTTTTAATGTGGGACTTTTAACATTTTTAGTAATTTATAGTTGTTTTAAAAAATTTAAAAAATAATACATAAAAAAATCTAAAATTTTCATACAATTTAATATGATTAATAATATAAAATTAAATATAAAATAAATATGATACAAACATTGTTATTAAATCTCATATATATTAATCATGGAGCATTATTGTCATATATATATATATGTTAATCATATTAGGTAATTCCGTAGCTTTTATGTAAGGAAAGAATTGAGCATTATTGTCATATATATGTAAATGAATTAATCCCAATAATTGTTGTTTCATAAAATAAGCTAAGTTGTAAACCCAAATGGTATAAACTCTTGTTATTGTATTTAAGGCCTTTCACACCATTTTCTAAAAACAGTCAGTCATATCGAAAATCAATCTGTAACTTATTGGTTATTGGAACATGAATTTCTGTGGAATTTGATGATTTTAATAATTGAGAGGATTTTACAAGTTAACTAGATTTAACAGATTTTATCAAATACTTTTACACAGATTTTCATTACTTGTGTATAGAATTCTATTGATTGTTATTAACTTTTAAATTAAGAAATTAATGGTGGTAGAAAAAAAAAAAGGAAAGATAATTATTTCAATTAAGGCAATTCTTAAACAACTTTTAAAAAAGTTTTTGTCATAAAAAAAGATCTCAAGAAATAAAATGACCAAAAAAATTAATTTATACTTCTTACTTTATATAGATATATATATAATAATAAAAAATTATATAGTTTCGAAATATATGTTTTAAATTTGAATTTTTGTAAAAAAATTTTAAATTATTATTTTTGAAATATTTAATTAAAAAATACGAAAGTGCTTTTTTAAAACTATTTTTAATTTTTTCTATTTTTTTAAGTTGTGAATTGTATTATGTTAAAATTGTGATTTGTATATTATTTCATTCTTCAATTTGAGTTTTTGTATGTGAGTGTATTTTATTACATTGATTTCAAAAATCTTATGGGTATAGATGATATTCTCAAAGTTGAGTACTATGAGTAAAAACAAAGAAAATTTACATCCCAATAACAATAGATTTTAATAGAATCTTTTTTTTTTTTTTGTCATCAACAATACAGACTCATACTGACTCTGTAAACCAAACCGGATAATCTTCATCCATGTGAACGACGAAAGACGATTGCTTTCTAGCACTGCGTGCTAGACTATCCGCCTTTGAATTGTGCGTTCGTGGTACATAGATAAGCTCTGATCGGGAGAAACTCTCTTTCAGGATCTTGATATCATCCAAATAATTTGCAAAAGCTGGCCATTCTTCTGGTTCCGAAACCATCTTCACCAATTGAGAACAATCTGTTGCAAACGTGACCTGAAATTGACGTAAATTCCTCATACATTCCATTGCCCATAGTAGCGCTTCCATCTCCGCATGAAGAGGCGAAAGACTAGCCCGAACATTCCTCGCCCCCAACAATCCATTAAAACCTTCCAAAGTACTAAGCCAACCTTGCCCTGAAAAAGTAACCCCCTCTTTCCACGAGCCATCTGTGAAACACCATCTTCCTGGGATCGACGGCAATATCATATCTATTATTGGTGGTGGCATCCTCTGGTCATTCACAACTTGTGCCTCAGCCCACAATGTCGATTCTGTTTCCGCCAATTTAAGCGTATCCATATGGTCCATATCCAAATTGCTGAAAACTTTATTATTCCAATAACAAAGGATTTTGAGTGGAATTTAAAAATCATCACTCCAATAACAATGGATTCTATTTAGATTTTAAAAATTCACAGACCAATAAGAATGGAATTTCAAAATTTAATAACTCCTCTAGAATTCTTTACCCAATAAAGGCATGTGCTAATGCAAATATTTACTAATCTGAAAGTGTGCCAATTTGGAAAAGGAAAATCTTGTGTCAATTGGTTGAAGAGCAGTATTTTTTTTCTTTCTTTAAACTAACTTATTATTAGCACATACAACGGCAAAGCAAAACGGACTTTAGTTCATATATTTGTCAAACTAGTAGAATCTTCCATACCTAATTAAGAAAAGGCGATATAAACGTGATTTGTCTCAAAAACAAACATCAATTATGAAAGAGAGCAGATTGTCAGTCACTCTCTTAAGTCTTAACTATAGCTTTATCGTAACACGTTTTATATATATATCCGCATACTGATCCTATACTGTCCGACTTCAGATTATTATACAACTATATTAAAGTTAAACATTACATATCTGAACTTTGGTGCTGATATACTATACTATTTCAAAAATGTTGGCGTTGTTGCCATTGAACTATAATTGATAAGGAATATACGTCACCCCTTCATGTATGAGTAAAAGATCATACGTTTTTAACAAAACAAAATAAATAACCACAAGTTTTGTGATGATTGGTTACAACATTAACTCACATAACAAGTTATTAATAAAAAATGTTAGTTTATGGTGCTAATGAGAGTATGATTATATGTTTATAAGATATTGTAATCGATAGTGTTGATTCATGATTTGCTTGCAAACAACGATATCTAGAGGAAATAATTCCATCACATGCTCCATAAGAAAGTATAATGAATGTTTATAATATTACTCAAAATCATAATTCAGATAGACATAAGTCACAGTCTCTTTTTATCATTATGCATTTCGTATCAACCCCTCGTAAGTAATAATGGTCCCTCATTTCAAATAATACTATCTATCTCTAGCAATTCTAAGAATATATAACTAAAACATGGAGTAACAATATGGACTTCTAAGAAACCCATTTATATATTATATATTAATAAAAATACTTTACAGATACATTTTCGAGCGATGCCAACAAAAAAAAAGGGATACATTTTCGAGCAGAACAAAATGTATTTTTATAGATGAAGTAGGAAAAATACAAATCTCCCTATTGAAAATAAAAAGAGTTACAAATCTCAATTCTTTATTCTGTGTAATAACATGGTAAAAACATTACAATGTAAGGACGTACTTGTATGACATATTATTTTTCTTTGACAAAAAAATGACAAATTTACAATATAATAATTATAAGCATCTAGTTCCAAAAGGTACAAACATGAAATTGTATTTGTTTTCTTCTTTTATAATTCAAGAAAACCCTTTAACAAAAGTTACAAAACCCCTTTAACAAAATATAATACTCATTTCGTTTCATATTAAGCATTGTTTTAGCTTTTAAATTTTATTTTATTATAAGTGTCGTTTTACATTTTCAATGCAAATATTAAATGTTTTCCAGTTTTTATCCTTATTCTTAAATCATTAGTTAACAAAATCATGTATTAAATAGGGGTAAAATAGTATATTTAATTTTTTTTTTAATTTTGTGTGAAAAAACTTAAACAACAATTATAATAAAACGGATGGAGTAATGTATATTCTATACTTGCCTCCCTCTCTCTCTATTTTTTTTATTATCGAAATAGATAAAATACTTTTGTTTCTTACAGCTGATGGTATGTATTAGAGCTCAGCGATAACATTCTAGGACCTACCTTGACAACACACGCTCATAAATAGTTTGTCAACTCCCAAAAAACACTGTATTGGGTATTTCCTTAATTTAACATACTTTTGTGGTTTTTGAGCTAATTTACTCTTTTTTATAAAAAGATCGTGGTCGTAGCTAACTACCTTATAATCAGTAGAAATATCGCCACTAGCTTTCAAACTATACATTAAAAACAAGGGACAGGTATCCTTTACGTTAACTATTTATTAGTTGGTATTAATAAAACGAATACAATTAACCGGACCTCGTGGTCTGGTGGTATAGGAACCTCGGCTGAGGTGCCCGCCATCACGAGTTCGAGGTCCGGTCACAGCGGATTTAACATGGTTTCCGTTTGGCCGCCAGGACCCTCCAGTTCCGGTTGGACGCGGTGTTGGATCCGGGCTGTTCCTTTACTCCCTTGTGATCGCCTATAAAAAAAAAAAAAAAAAAAAAACGAATACAATTTCTGTACAAATCTGTTGAAAATGTTTTTTAATAATTTGATATGTTCTTCAAGAACTTGAGATACATTACGTCATTAAGATTGAGACAATCACGTCATGTTCCCAATGAGATTCCTAGTTGAACTTCGGATGTTCGACCTCACGTGCCAAAACACAAACGACCTTGTCAGATGGACGAAGCCGTTATATATACAGCATTCTTAGAGACTCATTGGAGTACTCCTTAACGACAATGACATTTCAGATTAATTCTGAATATTTTAGATTTAAAAAAAAAAAAAAAAGATGATCATTCACGAGTCGTCACGTAGTCTTGGAGACCGCAAATAGTGCAAGGATTCACTAAGAAAGAGTCTTTATTTAGAAATTTTAAGGATTGAATCCTTAGCTTTTGGTAGGATCCACTGATTATTTAATTATTTTTTTCCTACGGACTCCCACTTAAGGATTCCCATTGCGGATGCCCTTACACATTGTAAGAACACCTTGGGTTCTACCCATTGAAGTTATAAAAAACCTCAATTGGAGTTCTAAAAATAAATATGTATATATGTATATATTATATATATGTATATAGTTGTGGGATTCACTAAATAGTGTAGAATCCCTACTAAAGATTTTAAAAACAAAACTTTTAGAACCTTTGGATAGAAATTCTACACTATTTAGTAGATCCCACAACTACATGCACATATACAATATATACATATACACATATTCATTTTTAGAATTCTAATGGATAGAATCCCATTGATGGTGCTCTAACACCTTCAGCAACGTGTACTCAGTGAATATACATGACACGTGCCTGTCTAAGAATGGATTGGCGACATCAGAAAAGGCATTCTCACAAGAGTTCTCAAAACTTATAAAATTACTGTTGTAACTGAGCGGCTATTGTTAAGAACATAATTAGTGAGGATGAATTCTCACAAGAGTCCTCAAAACTTATAACTGAGCGGCTATTGTTAAACGTTTTAATTAAGTACTTTGAAAAGGGATTTTCATCCTAGATCCCTTTTTTTTTTAGCGCTTAACTTGAAATCTTCATTGTACTTTGAAAAAAGCAAACAAATTATCTTTAAGAAGATATTTAAATAACACAACAAGAATGCTGGGTGGTTCATTCAAAAGTGTTCAACGAACCCGACGAAAAGATAATATAGCTTGAGATATTTTGTTAAAAAAAAAGAAGATAATATAGCTTAAGATATTTTGTTTGGGAGCTCAACTTTCTATTAGAATTGCTCTGTTGAAACATTTAAACCAAAAAAAAATTGCTCTTTGACAAAAAAAAAAGAAAGAAATGTTCTAACTTCTACGACTATAGTAATATCTCACATTATTTAATAATGAAAATTAATTAAAACATATAATAGAAATCAATATCTTGTTTGATAAATTCTGACCACACTGTATTTATGTAATAATTCAATTATTTTTAAAACATTATGAAACTAAATTTTAATATATCAAACTTTTTAAAGGTTCACATAGTTTCGATCTTTACGAATTCCCTAAGTGTAGATCATATATATATATGAACTTTACAATAGGAGAGGCAGAATATATACGAGAGAGGAGACTAGTCTAGGTTAAGTAATTACAGAAGGTTCCTAAAACAGAACGATATACATTAAGGTTGAGATCTTGAGAAAATCTCGTGATATGATCTCTTACACTAAGAACCGCATCAGTCGATTATGATGGGTAAATTATCGATTATGATGGGTAAAGTCGTGTTAGGATGATCATATGTTGAAACGTTTTAACTTGGCTTTGATATAAACATAAAAAGGAAATTAGATATACATAAGAGCAATGATCTCTTCCGTTGTACCACATGTCAAGGCCATTAGCGTAATCATCAAATTTAATGTCAAGAAAGTATATATTATCTCATTGTTTAATCAAATAAGCAGTGATCACACAAATTACCAGGTGAAATAAACTACAGATAAAATAATTACAACCTGTAATAAGACTAATTATAAAAACATGTCACAAGAAAACGAATCTACTTTATTTGTTTATATGTATATATTATTTATATATCAAAAATAGATTTGTATAATGATGAAGAAGCATTGGGAGAGGACGGGATTCTTGTGTAGTTTGAAAAGATTGTCATCTACGGTATAACTAGGATAGTAAAAAATGCGCAGGATAAATTTATATAAAAATTATTTAAAAAGTATCGTATAAAAAAAATTTATATTATTGATCGAATTAATATATTTGGTCTTTAAATAATTTTTTAAATTTTTTTTGTTAATTACATAATTTGTTTACTAATGAACTGATCCTATTTTTAAAAATATTTTAGGTCAAAAAATTATTTATCGCATAAAAACCTAACGTTTAGGTCGAATAATCTCATACCTACTATTTGGTTACAATGAAACTATGTCAGCTTGGTTTATATCATGATTTAGCAATTTAAAAATTAATTATGGTTATGAGAAGTTTACGTTCACGTGACAATCCTATCTATCTTCGATATTTTTCTTTTTTGTGTCATTTTGGTTATTGCTCGATATAAATATTGATTTTTGAGTTTATTCTCATTTCTTTCTTTTATTTTAGCCTGAGATTTAAAAAATGTTCAAGATTCAAAATTATTAAAGAAATATATACTTAGGTTAAGATCCGCACTTTGTGCAGAATAAATACTTATTTTATATTTTTCTGCATAACATAAAATAATAAAATAATAATTTTATATTAAATAACTAAGAAATCAGTTACTATTATATAATAAATTGGCTTGCACATATAAATCAAATGACCGTTCTTGTTTATTCGCAACCATTTTAGAATAAATAAATCAAAACAATCAATCTTATCTATCGTATATGATATATAATTAAATTTAAACGATATGAAGTATATATATATATATATATTAACATAAACACCTATTAAAACAAAATTATTTATTTATATAATTTTATTATCATTATATCTTATTATAGAAAAAAAATTTAAACATTGATCACAAAAGTTTATGTGAGACTTTTAACAGTTTTAGTAATTTATACTTGTTTTGAAAAATTCAAAATACAACATATACAAAAAAATCTAAATTTTTAATATATGATTAATGTAATTGTGTAATTTATTTTAATAGTAAAAAATTAAAATAAAAATGATAGAAAACATACAGATTATTAGCAAATCTTCATTATTTAAAATTATTAATTACCATATATATCATAATCACATTGCTTTAGTTAATATCATATGATATCATAATATCATATGATATCATAATATCAATTGCGTAGGTTTTATTTAAATAAATAATATATAATAAATAGCCACATTGCTTTAGTTAATATCATATGATATCATATAGTTGATATTAAATATTTCTATTGAGATATAAAAATCGAATTGGACCAACATGTTTTTTAATTTCAATGTGAGGTTGACACGTAAGATTAATTAACTATCTAATTGATTAACATATAAACAATGAATTTTTTTTAATTATTACAAAATTGATGTTACTTTTTTCAAATGTTCATCGATTATTATAAAGGAGATTATAATTGTATCTTTACAACTTTTCAAACCTTTTATACAAATGAAATTTAAGTGATTAAAAATAAATTCAAATAATGAAAGAGAATTTGGTAAGAAGTCAGCAATTTGCCGACAGGAAATTCTGTCTTACCACCAGAATACCGAATCAATAATTCCTACTACTTTTTTGAGGTCGTAACTTTTTACTTCTTTCTTTGGCGTCTATGCAATTTATATATATATTATTGATTCAGCAATACTAATTTCTTGTCAAAAATGTACTAGTGGAAGTCTATAACATTAGTGTTGTGGCTAAAATTGCAGCAATATTATATAATAAAATGTTTAACCTTTCTCAAAATTTGTAAACTATTAAACTTCATCAAAATGTTACCGTCCGTTGTAATATGTAATAATTTCTGGAAAATTTTAAGGAAAAAGAAATTAATAATTTAACCAAAAATTTTAAGAAGTTTTAAGTAAAAGATTTTAAATGTTAAAATAAAAAGGAGATACGTTTACTTACCACAGTTTCACAAACAATGTTAAAGAAAACATATCCTTAAACAATAATTTATTTAAAATCCAATTTTTTTGATGGAAACTAAAAATTGAAAAAGTATTTTTAACCAAAAAAAAAGTTTAACCTAACAAAAAAGCCACAACAACGTTTAGAAATATTTGTATATTTTTAAAAGTTAGTCATTCTAAAATTGATGTGAAAAAAAAGTCATTCTAAAATTGTATCTCTATCAAAACACTGAAGTTTGTAAATTGTTATAAAATAATATGTTTTTAGTTTGGTGAAACTCTTGGAGACGGATTAAACCATGTAATGTTTATCTTATTAAAAAGTTATGCGACACAAAAATATAATACCTAGTACCTACCATTGTATATATATGTATAAATTTCCTTTTCAAATGATGAAAGAAGAGTACTATAAATATATTAAAGTTATAGAATGCATTTTTTATAACAGATTAAAAATTGTTTTGTAAACAGTATTCGGTGAACTTTATTTGATCAAAACAGTTTTAAATTATGGTTTCCAAAGTTTAAAAATGTACACTTATATATATATTTCAAGGTTGGTGTTCTTTGTTTAGTAAAACATTGTTTCTTTGATCTCTTGGTTTGAAATGAAATATGAATTATAAGGTTTTATCGATAGTTGTATTCATAATATCTATAATATTAATTAAAATTTTAAAATGATGATATTTAAAACATAAAAATTCAGTATTAATAATCTCTTAAAGGTTGTTTTTAGAAGTGTTCAGTATTAATGTATTTGTATAAAGTATAAACACTGAGATAAGTTGTGTTTCTAGTCAAAACATTTTCTGTAGATATATGAGTTTTGAATTTTCTTGAGATCAACAGCTAATGGAGGTGGGTAAGGTGAATCTAATACCAATCAAGTATAAAGTTTGCAAGACAAAAATAAAGTGTATTCTTTTTCATAATATGCTGTTTGTGGGGTATAATTATTGATATATACTTTTGGGTTTTTAACCCCTCCTTTGGCAAGTAAAAATGAATAAGTGATGAATAATTTAAAAGCAATCCAATTTGTTTGCACTCGATAACAATTATTTTCAACACTTGCAAATTGATAGATTAGTAATCGGCGGTTGAAAACTATCGATACTATCTTATGCTGAAGAATATAGATACATACATATTTGTAAGAAAATGGTTGTTGACAAGGCATTGTCACACAAAAAAGGGAGAGAGTACTTAGATCTATCTATTTGTCTGGCAAAAAACCATCCAAAATGAATGTGTTTTTCTTTACATTCTTAATAATTATATATATATATATATATATATATGTAGATTTCTTTTTTAAAATATTCATTATTTTATTATATTTTTATTGGTGGTTCTGTTATTACTTAATTTGTGTAGTTTCACTTTAGCTGTCGAGTCAGTCTATTTATGACATTTTCACCGCTAGAATGTCAAAGTTCAGTACCATTGATAAAGCTTATGGTGGTTAGATTTGCGTATCAAAAGATATACAACAACCATAACTTTTTCAAACAGCAGTTCTTGACTTTTTTATTTCTTATACTGTAATTTACTTACAAGATGATAACATCATGGGTCTGCGCAAAAAAAAGTAATCTTCTCTCTTAAAATCTAGAAATGATCATATATATTGGAAAAAATCGGATTTTAAACACTGAACGTGTCATTTTCTAGCACTTTAAACACTGAAGTTTTTTTACTAGCACTTTAAACCTTCAAAGTGACATTTTTATCGTAATAAATCTCCAAAGACGTTTTTCTGTTCATAGACGACCGGTAATGTTCATTTTACAGGTCAAAATGATGATGTGTCGATTTCTTTAAAAAAAATACAGAAAAATACAGAAAAAATCGAATAAAATTGGAAAAAATTGTAAACAATTCAAAACAAAATTTTTAAAAAATCTAAAAATTCAGAAAACATAAAAATTAAAATTTCAAACTTAAAAATAAAAATAGAATTTTAAAATTTTAAAAATTCAAAAATAAAATCTAAAATTTAAATGTCAAATTTAAAAAAAGAAATTTTTTTAAATTTTTTTTAAAAAATTCAAAAATAAGATCTAAAATTAAAAATTCAAACTTAAAAATTAAAAATTAAAATTGTAAATATTTAACCAAAAAAATTATATTTACTGTATTTTAAAATTCCATCCAATTAAAGTGACTGTCACTTATGATGATATCAAAACTTGTCGCCGTCAAAAACAATATATCAAAACTTGCTACCATCAAAAACTTTTTTTTGATAATCCGAATATCCAGACACCTTACGTAGCTCGACTAGCGCCTAAGTACACTTTGCAGAAAGCATCTCGGGGGGTAGGGCGCCAATTTCACTCCATGTTAATTGATGGTGACCACACGCAGGAGTAATAGTTCTCTCAAATAGATTATATTGAGTTTTGTCCCAAAAAGATTTTTTAAGAAAGAAAATGACCAAAAATGTTTCATTAAAGATGCAAAAGATTCTTATGCTCTAAATATATAAATACAAATAAATAAAGAAAAATTTCAAATTATTATTTTATTAAATATTTTAGTTCTTATTTTAGAATTTTTAGAATTTTAAAATTTTATTTTCGTTTTTAAATTTGACATTTTAATTTTAGATCTTATTTTTAATTTTTTTGAATTTTTAATATTTTATTTATTTTTAAGTTTGAAATTTAATTTTTATGTTTTATGTTTTTTGAATTTTTAATTTTTTTTAATTTTGTTTTGAATTTTTTATTATTTTTTCCAATTTCATCCGAATTTTTCTGTATTTTTACATGTATTTATTTTATTTTTTATTTTTAAGAAAAAAAACCGACACGTTATCATTTTAACCTATAAAATGAACAGTGTCGGTTGACTATGAACTGGAAAACGTCGTTGGAGGTTTATTATGATAAAAATGTCACTTTAAAGGTTTAAAGTGCTAGTCAAAAAATTTCGGTGTTTAAAGTGCTAGAAAGTGACATTTTCGGTGTTTAAAATGCGCTTTTCCCCTCCCATATGTATAGTACAAAACTACATATCATGAGCTTGGGTTAAAAGGACAAAAGACTTGACCTTTTTAACCATTCACAACAAAACAAAGTATGGGTAAACACATTGTGCTACAAGATCTGCAAGAATCGAATCTTTGGGCTTCATCCATGAAAACCAAATCAAGTTTTTGTAATCCCCAACCAACAACAAACAAGGTTTTGGATTTTTCGGGTCTAAGCTTTTAAGTTTTAAGATTGTTCTTCTACTTCAACAGTTTCACTTTCAGAACTTCAATATATTTTATTTTTTTTTGATAAAAAAAAAAAACAAAAAGAAAGCTATGATTTGATGCAAGAACCTCCCACTAAACTTGCTTTCCTTGTGGGGATCCATATATATATATATATATATATATATATATATATATATCTATCTTATATCTTCTTCTTTTTTGAGAAAGGATGTAAAAGGAAAAAATACTAGGGTAAATTGATAGTTAGATAGATAACAAAAAGGTTTACATCTTTCCTCGTCGTCGTCGACATCAAGAGAAACTATCATTTTATGATGGAGAAAGAACGTGAAAATTCAAATTAAAAAAGGTTTTTAATCCAATTTCTTGAAATGGAAAGACATTGGTTTCAGTCATGATTAAAGAATATTAACGCTAGTGAAAAAAGAACAAAGGAGACAGAGAAGGGGATCATTACAATTTCCTATAGAGAAGATGAAGCTGTCGTTGAATCTTCTGTTGATGCCATTAATGTTCTTAACTACAAGCTTTGAGGTTTTGAACCAACATATTGATGATTAAGACACGACAAGAAACCTAAAGAGAAGTCGTTTGACGTTATATATCATCACTACTCAAGCCAAGCTTATGCAGAAACACAAATTATTTACATGGTAATAGGGCTCTTGTATTTATGAATTCCAAAACCAGTCTCAAGATCATTGCTACTATCGAAAAAGAACAACGAAAAATCGCCTAAAATTATGATCGAAATAGGCTTATAGAAATACAATGATATGGCTCTCTTTCTCACCTCCTAAAGGAGCCTAGTAATAGAAAGAAATTAAAGAAAAGAACTCAAGCAATCTACAAAATGGCCAAGTTCTAAAGAAAACTAACATAAAAGAAGTAAAAAATTAACAAGTCACACCGAGGATGTGTCAATGAGAATATCAACATCTTCACCATTAGCCATAGTGAGAAGCTCAGCATCCCTCTCTTCATCATTGGAGAAATCTCGCCTTTCGAACTTCGAATTGGCTGATATAAAAACTAGCTTTTGTGCCCTATCCATGGCTGCACGCGATGATCTCCCATGAGAGTTTACCCATCTCAAAAGAGAGGAATTGCATTTGAACCCACAAGAAGTAGCATGAAGGAAAATAAGCCTAACAGCAACTCTCCCCAATGACCTGAACTCACTAAGATAAGTTTCCCAAACAAGTCTACTGCTTTGTGGATTAGCTATCCTCATCTTCCCTGAAACCGGGTCTCTCTCCTTCATTTGGACAGCCCTTGCATAGTCCGGATCAAGCCCTTCGGTTCTCCATTTCATCAGCTCCATCATTGCAATATGTGCCTCCTCTCTAGACACAAGCCTTGTTATCAACTTATCAACATCTTTCTCTTGTTCCGGCGACAAGCATTTGAACGGAGGCAGATACTTCCCGGTGCTGTCTCTTATCAAGTAAAGTGGGTCAAGTATAAAGGCCGCAGCCCAAGCCGGGTGATAACACTTCTTGAATCTTTTCTCAACGAGCTTCTCAACTTGGTTCTCTTTGGCTACATTGAACTTAACGTACCAATCTTTTATCTTTGATCTTAGCTCCTCCCAAAGGGGTAAACACTGCCCTATCAAAGGCCTCTCTTCCTCTATTCGTCGAGCCATCTCTTTAACGAGCTTCAACAGCGAATAAACCGCCTCTAACTCGTTCCAAAACCCGACATCCCCAACCATTTCAGCTACCTCTCTAGCCGAATGATCCTCCATTATAACAACCTTACACGCATCATCTTGCCTCAGCAACTGAATCGCTCTAGCGGAGTTAAGCACGTCCTCAAGGAGACTATACAACGGCTCGATCGAGGAACATTCCAAAGGCAAAAGCAGCAGTCTAGATTCTCCTTGCTCTTGCAACTGATACTTACACAGCAAGTCTCTCATCTGCGCCGTGCTGTTCACGAAACCGACGAGCTTAGAGCAGCTTTGAGAGACGGATTTGAACAAAGGAAGCTCTTTAATGAAATCTTTAATCAAACTGTTGAACCCTTGAAACTGACAAGAGAGGTTAACCATCCACTGGTGCTGGCTCTCGAGATTCCTCAAAGCTTTACTCATAAACCTATCCGAAACAATGCCAACACACCTCTGAGGTGAATTACCGCAAATACCCCTCACCGTCTCCCACATAACTTCCTCGGCGTAGTTAGACGGAACAGCTCCGTTAACAAACAGAGCTCGTCTGTACAGACTCGTCCCGTTGGGCAAGTTCACCATCAAGCTCACCAGATTCTCGCCGGAGCTTTCGAACTTCCATCCGTCGGAAGCGAGTTGGAAGAACATTGCGTCGCTGAGTCTCGACTCAGCCACAGCTCTCGAACCCTCGTACTTCATATCCAACCTTCCGGCGACGAAGTCTCTCCGTGAGATGATCGGTAACCCGACTTGCGTTAGAAAATCTCTCAGCTTCGGATGCTCGAGACTAGAGAGAGAAACAGAACCGCAAGACTCGAACACCCAGTCGGAGAGAGAAGCAAGCGCCGAGTCTATCTGGGCTCTGCTCAGCTTCTGCGTCTGCGTGGGGCTCTTGAGCTTCTTCACACTGTTCTCAAGCATAGCCAAAGGACCCAGATCGTCTTTTCCACCGGAAAGCATCAAATGCCCCTGAGCCGCCGGGAAGTGCAAGTCTCTGCCGCAGTACCTCGCCGGATCAACGACGGTGAGAGGCGTCACGTGGTACGACCCCGGAGGAAGATGATTCAGCGGCGAAGGAGCTTCGACGGAGCTTCCACCGGAGGAGTTGCGTTTCCGACTAGACGGCGGCGGAGGCGGCGGAGGATGAGGAGGAGAGATCGTGGAGATGGGTTTGGGCAAAGAGTTGAAATTGGGGCAAGTCCCGCGTTTGAGATGCTCGGAGGCGGTGCGGGAAGGGTTAGAGGCGGAGAAAACGGCGTCGCATAAGGAGCAACGGAGCTTGACGGCTTTGGGGAGGTTAGTGTCGGTGTTGTGTAGTAAGATCGGTTCGAGATGACTCCAGTACCACGCGCCTTTGCCTTTTATTGCTTTTGTTCTCACCGTCATTAATCCTTCGTAACGCTTCTGTAACGCTTTGGACGCTAATTCTTCTGATGACGGTTGTGGCGACTGCGATTGAGCTGCGTTCGTCGTCGTCGACATTGCAACTCTATAATCAACCAAACTCCTTCGTTTTAATACGGAAAAATGTAAAAAAAAAAAAGGAATGTTAAATTTTAGCCGGGAAACTCGCCGGTGGCGTGAGGTAATCGGAGCTCCGGTGATATCTCATGGTGGAGTTCAGACCCAGAAAGAAAGATCTTTTTCCTCTTTCTCTCTCTGCTCTCACTGATCGTTTCTTCGGTTTTTTTTTTAAGAAACTGAGAAAATTCAGAGAACAAGACAGGAGAGAGGAGAAAATAAGGGAGGAAAGTTTTGAATCGCACGCGTTATAGGTAAGCGCGTGGAGTGAAAATATAACATAAAGGGAACGTTTGATAGGAACAAGGTTGAGACCAGAGCCCCACGTCGTACGAGAAGGAAACAGAGCATTGGATGTTAGACTCTCTCACATCTCTCTCATTGGTACGTCTACTTCACGCTCTAAATAAACGTTTTCTTTATTTATTAATTATTATTAACTTTTTTTGAAAATAAATAATCACTTTTTCAAAAAAAAATGGATGTTTCATTTTTTTCTTCTTCTTATATTTGTTAGGTGAATTGTTGGGTTCTTGTATGGAAGAGGTCTTCGTCTGTTTCTTCTTTTCCTTAATTTTAATATTTTTATTTGTACATATATTAAAATAATAATTTGTACTATTATATAGTATCAACTATCAACGTAATCAAATTTGGTATCTTAAGAAGTTTGAAATGGTATAATTCGTGTTGTGAACTAACCGGTAACCACCCATATGATTACAGTTTAGGGAAATCATTCATGACATAAGCATAAACAGCAGGTTCACAAACTTAGTACACAATCATTAAATGGTTTAAAGTAGATAATTGTGTGAAAGTGTTAATAAATGAGTAAAAATACGAATTTAATTGATTTCGCTGTTTTTTTATTATTATTAGTGTAAAAAGGAAAGAAATACAAGAATGATGACTGGGGTTTTCCATTTGTGTCTTGGTGTCTATGTGGGATATATTCAGAATGTGGGTATAAATGGGCAACCTATGAATTTAATTTGTTTCTATAGACTGTGTCTGCGAGTCTGTGACAGAGGAAGTGAAGACTGTGTGTGTCTCTGTGTTGTTGACCAAAAGGACATTCCCCAGTAAATAATTATTTTATTTCAGTAAAAATATTTACTGGATTTTATAATATGGTTGAAAACTTCAAGCAATAAACACATGTACACAAACTAGTATAACCGCATTTTTATGAAACATTTTTGACTTCTCACTCTTTCCCCACGCAACGACTTTTGTTACTCTTCCTTTTTACTGTCTTAATGTGGTATACGTGAGTCTCATGGTCGTTACAACACTCGTTTCATGTTTTTCTTCGTTGTTCTCTTAACTCTACTTTCTTGTCTATAAAGTTATTTACCCAACTTTTATTGGACTTATCTATATATACTCTACTTCTACTAGCTTATACAGTTATGTGTTATCTATAGTGGAATCCTTTTGTTTATAAAGATATGTAGTGGGGTTTTGATTTTTGAACATATGTATGCAAATTTTCGTGACAAAAAAAAGAACATATGTATGCAAATAATACAAATGGTAAAAGGAAAAAAATACCAATGGTGCGTTAGACATTGGGTTAGCACAAATAGTTGGTTTTGTTATGCGTTTAGTTTGATTCCCGTGGAAAGATACGTTATGTTATATTATCATGTATTAGCAAAAGTTGGTCCCAAACTTGTAGAAAGATTAAGATCTTGCCCAAAATTCTCATTGTCTATATTATTATTTATGAAGTGATTTTGCTGATTTGTCTCACTCTCCATAATTTTAGCTATTTTTTGCTTATTTATCATATTCTTATTAGTTTTTAACTTAAATATTTAAATAAAATAATTTAAATAATATAACTATTTTGAAATTCTATTTATATGAAGTGATTTTGATGATTTGTCACATTTTCCATATTTTAGCTAATTTTGTTTATTTTTCATATTCATATTTATTTTTAACTTAAATATTTAATTTATTAATTTAAATAATATAAATATTTGAATCACTCTCCATGATTTTAGCTAATTTTTGCTTATTTGTCATATTCTTATTAGTTTTTAAATTAGATATTTAAATAAATAAATTTAAATAATATAACTATTTTGAAATTCTATTTATATGAAGTGATTTTGTTGATTTGTCACATTTTCCATGATTTTCGCTAATTTTGTTTATTTTTCATATTCTTATTTATTTTTAACTTAAATATTTAATTTATTAATTTAAATAATATAAATATTTCGAAATTTCTATTTAATTTATTAATTCAAATAATATAAATATTTCAAAATTTCTATTTAATTTATTAATTTAAATAATATATCTATGATTTTGCTGATTTATCACATTCTTCATGATTTTAGTTAATTTTGCTTATTTGTCATATTCTTATTAGTTTTTA
>NC_027756.1:12246045-12251734 GCF_000695525.1 Brassica oleracea var. oleracea | reverse complement strand
TAATTGAAACTAGAATTATAAATATTTTAACTTTCACAAGTGAAGACCAATTCTTATTTTCATTTGACGTAAGAGGTTTTAAACTCTATAGTTTCATTTTTCTCATTCATTCCAAATTGTATCGGTTATAGTTTTTGTTTCATCCTCTAGATATATTGTTTTCTTGTTGTTTCAATTGCTTATGTTCTCTTCATCACTTTCATGCTGATGTGAACATTCTCTTTTCAGTGGTTCAATCATTTTGTGCAGGTTAAACAATATTATTGGTTGGATTTGTTTGCATTAACGGCTATATGAACAACATCAAAGCTTAATTCTCTCTTTAGCTCTGGATCTTTTTTGGGTTCTTGACATCTATATTTATATACTTTCGATATTTGTTTTATGTTTAGTTGGAGTTTTATGTTTTTCTTTCTTTCGTTGAGTTTGAAAGACTAGGAAGCAAATCGGATTTGTTACATACAGTTTGAAATTCTGAATTAGTTATTCTAAATTATTTAATGGTAGTTATTTCACGTGTATATTTTATTATTTTTAAATATATAAAAAACTTATGTTTTGCTATAAGTTTGGAGGGTTCACTACGTAATCATGTTATGAACATGTGTTTAATGGTTTAGTTTCTAAAATGGCTAAAGTAGATATTATAGATAATTAGATTTATCATTGTATAATAACTATAATAATAAAACTATCATTATCTATTTTTTTTTTGTTTTATGAAATGTAAACTTATGAAATATTAAGATAAGTTCATGTATATATTTATCAAGTAAACCAATAAAATATTATCATTATCTCAATTCATTTTAAATTTTTTTTTTCTAAAGTTTACTTGAATTTGTGTGTTTCAATGTTTTTTGGTAATTTAATGCATTTTTCTGGTTTAAAAATACAAAGTAGATTAATAGAGACCAAAATTTCACATTCTTCGTTGTCAAAAAAAAAGTTCACATTCTTGGTTTATTTTATCGTGTGCAATATTTGATATATATTTATGCTCTCATGGTCTCATAGTTTTATGGCTTTGCTTTGCGTTAAGAAAACGTATACTGAGATAAAAATCAAAGAAACCTAAAATGATTAAGTTATCATCATGTTTGAATCATAATACATATTAATAATTATTAGTAAAAATGATTATGTCCGCACATGCGGACAAAATACACGGGTTACAGAAATATGTAGATTATAACTTATATAACTTATATATGTACTTGACACATTATTTATCACTAATTTTATTGGTCTCCAGCACTATCTGTAGATTGTAGTCTGAATATTTAATTTTCTTTTGTCAACCCTGAATATTTAATTTATTCAAATGTCGTATTGATTTAAGATTGCTTTTATGTTTTTTCTTATTCATACAAATTAGGTGAATATCCAATATCGAGCTTATCTCTTCTTTTTTGGAAGTCCCAGTATTTAACTTATCTCTGTCAATCTCTTGACTATTTTATAACCAATAGTATCCTTATATATATTACTAACCAGCCTCTCATGCACGAGGAATCGAATGCCTTCATAAGATCTACTATAAACTATGAGAAATCGATATCAATTACTATCTTTAATTGGCTAATCTTTTTGTAAAAAGATACTATATAATATGGGAGAAACAAACTATAGAAAATCAACTAAAATAAAACGATAATTAAAGTAAACAAGTGGAGATTAGTAGGAGTCCGTATTTAATTGGTCAATGTCTTAGTGTCAGTATAGCCACACGTCACAACTGTCTCCCACCTTCTTGTGTACGATCGTATAATGCACTTATACGAGTCGTTAAGTCAAAAAGACATTTGTCGTACTATAGTATAAATAGATGAGCCCATGTATTAAATATGAATCGTCCATAATTTGAATAATTGTGTTACATACCATCCGCAAGAATCTGGAGATTATTATATATATGTTATTAAATTGTGTTTCTTTAGATTGTCTAAATACATTAAGTCGATAGTAGATAATCTCCGATTCTCCGGATTGATATGAAATCTTGGCTGCTATTATTAGCAATCAGAAAGACCAAGACATTTCCTTTTTTTGGGATCGAAAATGTTGCATCTTCGGCACGAGAAATACGGAAGGGGACACCAGAAGAAGAATAACTTCTTCGTCTCAACTCACTAGCCGAACCAAGTCTCTACAACGATACCATGTCAAGTCCACTTACAATTATAATGCATTTGCATCTAAATCAATTTGAACAAACTAATTATTTTCTATCTAATTCATTTAAATACAGCATACGGAGTTTTTTTGTATGAATGTTAAATGTAAAAGTACGGTATTTTTTTTGTCAAAAGGTTTCCTTGAATTATTATTATTTTTTAAAAAAGTTTACAAAGGAAGCAAAGAAGCAGAAATAGAATAACAGGATCAGTGGTCTGATAGTGGATTATAACAAAGCAACATATTATAGATGTTATGGTGGAGTACTCGTTTACTCCAACGAGTAATAAGCAAAGATCCCCAGCTTTGTCCCAACGAAACCATGGCTGAGCACTTTGTCTTGATTGTATCAAGAATTCGGTGTCCAAATTGTGAAGGAGTGATGGAGATCCCCCAGTGGATACGATCATTTATATATTGCCAAATAGTATAGATTGTAGCCTGCCATCCCTGAAGGGCAGCCAGTCTTGTATTCCTATCTAATTGCGCAGAGAGAAGCCAGTTGATAAGCTCATGACATCGGTGAGGGCTGTTTGAGATAGATAGCCTTGACATGATAGATAAGTCTCCAGATTGATTGCGAGTAGGTGCAGTAAAAAAATAAATGGTTCATGCATTCAGGCAATAAACCACATAGCAAATACATATTATCAATATCCAAACTCCTATAACGGCATGATTAACCCCAGGAGGGCATGATTAACCCCAGTCTTTTAGCCGTGGTTCTTAACTCACGATTTGACTTTTTTTTTTTTTTTACACTTTCGGTTAACAGACAGCTCTTAGGGCATCAGCAATACTCAAGACACAAATTCTTAGAAATAGTAGTTATGATTATTTTATTATTTTTCGGATTAAAAAAAAAACTAACCAATCGGCCGCCACGTGTCAGTGGGGTCCGCAAATAGTTAAGAGGCTCAGCCAATCAAATCTTTAGCTAGGGAATTTAAAAGCTTTTGTTGGCACAAAAACATAGATGAAGTGGGGCCCACATAATTTTATAATAATTTTTTTTTTTTTTTTTTTTTTTTTTTTTTTTTTTTTTTTTTCTTAAGAATTTGTGATAAGGATCATTGTTGCAGATGATCTTATATCTCTTATTTAAGAGACGGTTCTTAGTTTTTCTTAGTTAAAATTTAAGAAAAACTAAGAATCGTCTCTTAACCGAAGCTGAGAACCCCAGTTAAGAGACTGGGGTTAATGATGGTCTAAATAACCAAGAGGTGGTCGCACTGGCATGCTTGGGGATAATAGCCTTGTGCCAGATTAAAGGATACCAGAGCTGCAGCGGTTTTGAGTCCCTGGCCCTATTCCCAATAGACTTGGAGATGAATGGTTTTTGACGGGTACCATCAATGCACCATAAAGGTTAATCTGATTCTGAGAAGGTGATTGTGGTAATCAGATTAACCTGTTTATCTGATCTAGCAGATGATAGCGACCAGTGCCGGACCGCGGATGTAAGTTAGCCAAGAAGGTGGCAAGTGCCACCATAAAATTTTCAAACAATGTATAATATATGTGATTTGCCTCCATAAAAAAATAATTCTACATCTGCCATTGATAGCTACCAAAGGCCATTTCCTCTTATTTCCGCAACCATGGCAAAGAGAAGAATACCAAATCTGTTAGACCCATCAAAACTAAGATAGTTGTATAACAATCCGAAAGGGGTCAAATGGATCCCACCAAAAGAAAGTTGGTTCTCAACTTAAAAAACACGGTGTTACAAATATAACCGTTAAGATTATGAATGATTGCTCATGTAGGGACAACTATTACTAATTTATGACTGAAGTGTTGTTACGTATTAAATGTTACACTTGCAATAGTTAACTTTGATCTAACACCATCATTATTAAGAGTTCTTCGACATATATAAGTCTAAATTAGATTTTAATATGTTCCTCTCAAGTTCATTTTTGAAAACTTTTCTACTTAAATATTAATAATTGGTGATAGACGTATCTTCAAAAACAAAAAACAATGTGGATGTTCTAAGATTATGGAATAAATTAGTGAAGGGAAATGGTATTTTTGGAAAAAAATTAAATATGTTGTAGATCATTTTAAAAAGACTATACTGTTATAAATCATGAAGTAGATTGCCATTAACCAGGCCCGGTTCAAGACCGGCCCAATACCTAGAAGATGGAGGGACGGCCGAAGCTTAGAGAGAGGAGAGAGAGAGCCGATTACAGGAGAGAGAAAGACGGCCACAAAGCTTAGAGAAAAAGAAACTCTTTCCTTTTCTTAGTAGATGTAATCTTTCCATTATTATGTTTTAGAAGTTTTCCTATTTCTGTTGGATTAGGATATGTACACTTTTCTTTTCTCTTTATCTTGTAATCCTTATATAAAGGAACCCCCATTGTTCATTAATAATAACATAGAAATATTCAGTCTCTAAACTCTCTAATTACAACACGTTATCAGCACGAGAGACTCCAAAACCCTGAGACAAAACCTAACCTAAAATCCGTCACACATAAACCCTAATCCAGACGCAACTTAAGATCGATCTATCTCTCAAACCCTGAGGAACCAGACGACGAACCACATATCAAATTGAAGCTCTTGACGAGAAAAATCCATCAGCGAAAACCGTTCATCGATCCGATCTCAGACGCGCCCACACTCGCAGAAACAATACTCGGCGCCGTCTTGGTCTTTTGGAAACCCTAATTCCGGAAAAACCCCAAATTGTTCTTGCTTGCGTTCCGGCTTACAAACACCCGATCAGCTCCAGCCCTAAGGTGTTCCTGATCCTAGACGACCTCAGTTTCCAGTTCACATCACAGCCAGCTTGAGATCACCTAGAGCTATTGATAGGATTGTTTAAATTCGAATCTAAATCGCTCAAACCGAAACCCTAAAAAGTTTAAATTCGGTTTTAAAATGTCTTTGTTTGATGATTGATGATCTGAGATGTTAGGATTGATAGATTGATTAATAGATATAATCTCAAGATTCGAAATCCTTAAGGCCTTGAAACCCTTAATCTTGATTGATATTCCTAAAGGCCTTGAGACCTTAAATCTCTCATTACTTAAAGATTGAAAGATTGTTTTAAAGAATTTACATATTGAATGAGAGTTAGGTTGCTAGATCGTTTAATTCTAAAACTTAATAGATATACAACTAAGAAATAGAATTGAATCTAGATCCTGTTTTGTATATGGCCGTGTGGCCTAATGCATTGCTCACACTTGCGGCCTTATGCCCTTGATTGATTAAAAGACCTGTGGCTTAGTGAATATCAAAGTGACCGTGTGGTCTAGTATCCGGATGGTTATATAAACCGGATTGCATTATGATCCGATCCTTAAGATCGTTGTATCACATAATAGTCGTGAGGTACAAACATCACAATGCAAAACCATATGGCATAAGCATCATATTGCAAAGCTGTGTAGCCTAAAGTATTATAGATAAGACTTATGAAATCATATGCACTGATTGGTTGCAAGAATTCTAAATCATGAATTTATTGATGATTTCAGATGTCGAG
>NC_027756.1:12243721-12244763 GCF_000695525.1 Brassica oleracea var. oleracea | reverse complement strand
TATAATTTAAGACGTCCAAAGAAAGATTATATAAAGCTAGCTAATTGAGAAGCTAATCTCATGCCAGACACTGACATGAGAAATGACTAACCAGCTTAGCACCAAATGAATGTCCTAAAAGAGACGTAATCAAGTTGCTATAGAGTCTATACAAGATAGACCAAGTGTTCCATAAGATAAAGGAATCTCGGATAGAAAAGAATGGTGCATAGAATATAGATCCGAGATTATAAGGGAAACCATACCAGACATTGAGATAAGGCTGCACAGCTACACATCTAAGGTACCAAACCAGGTAGTCTTGGGACGCCAAGCTACTAGGTAATAAAGGTTCTGGATAATAAGAGCTTAAATCTATAGATCATGTCTGGAACATAATGGAACCACATGAAAGTGTAGACACACACATACACATTTGTATAAAGATACATAAAGTTATAGTACTTGAACATAAAGAGATAAGCGAGGATCATGAACCCGAGAATGAGTACTCATACAATCATAAAGATCATAAAAGATTATATTGAAAGATAAAACATGGAGGTTCAAAGTATCTAAAAGAGAGATGGGCGTATTGGCCATATACATATACAGAAACGCCATCTAATCAACCAGTGAAATAGATTGATCTTGTGAGGTAATGAAACCGTGAGAGAAGACACATAATCACGAGGTCTAGAGTGTTCATGTCTTCCTAATAACAACATTAGATTATAGCTTGTTACACAAGGGACTTACAGAGATCAAAGGAACAAATTATAAGGAGATAAACTCCTATGTGGTGGTTGCTGCTACAAAATTTTGGAAATTAAAAATGGTCTGGTCATAAGAAAGAAATTATATACAAATGATGTAGTAAGCAGCATATGGATCACTGGATAAGATGAAAGAACAGCTTCGTTCCTAAGCTGATTCATGGACTGAAAAGCAACTGCTTATAGTATGTAAAATACAGTGATCACGCATGATCTTGGAGTTATATAAAAGACAATCCAATACAGTCCATATATTTGAAATTCCTTGTGATTATACTAAACCTAAA
>NC_027756.1:12243425-12243647 GCF_000695525.1 Brassica oleracea var. oleracea | reverse complement strand
GCGTCCAACACTCCGACTAAAAACGTCCGGCCCATCGGTTAAAAGGCATCCGGTCTTTATCCCTTGATCACGGACTAGTAGAAATAAAAGATCAACCATCAGGTTGCAATCCGACATCAGATCCCCTAAGTAAGGATCTGACATAGGAGAACGGTCTGCTGCCGTATAAACTCCACAAGGCAAGTAGTGGACACTTATAGACGAGGTCTATGACCCGGTCAT
>NC_027756.1:12217425-12243333 GCF_000695525.1 Brassica oleracea var. oleracea | reverse complement strand
ATGCAAACACGATTTGCAAAGACCCAATAGTGATCTCCGAGGACAATGTGATTCACATTGCTTAGCACATATGCTTTACCGGGATGCTCGATGTCAAAAGACATGAGAAACGACCTAAGAAGTCGAAATGGTCTAATTACGGTTCAGTAATGAAACTGGCCGATTACTCCCATCCTATACATACAGGAAATATCACGCACCAAGATGCGTAGAATGTAGAACCTACAGTGAGGTTCACATCAGGGGGAGTAGTGCGTGTTGTACTCTTTTTCCTTCATCATGGTTTTGTCCCTCTGGGTTTTCCTGATAAGGTTTTAATGAGGCAACATGAAGCGTACTACGAATCATGTATGGTTATGGCATCCAAGGGGGAGTGTTATAAATCATGGAGTGGATTGCCATTAACCAGGCCCGGTCCAAGACCGGCCCAATACCTAGGAGATGGAGGGACGGCCGAAGCCTAGAGAGAGGAGAGAAAGAGCCGATTTCAGGAGAGAGAAAGACGGCCACAAAGCTTAGATCATTCCATTATTATGTTTTAGAAGTTTTCCTATTTCCTATTGGATTAGGATATGTACCCTTTCCTCTTTATCTTGTAATCCTTATATAAAGGAACCTCCATTGTTCATTAATAATAACATAGAAATATTCAGTCTCTAAACTCTCTAATTACAACATATACTTGCAAATTCCAATACTTTGTTATTATTCCCCGATAAACATGGTTTGCTATAGGGGTGGGCATATCGGTTTAGTTTAGTTCGGTTTAGTTCGGTTCGGTTTAGTTCGGTTCGGTTTAGTTCGGTTTGGTTTAGATTTAGTTTGGTTTTCTTTAAAAATCTATAAAAAAAAAACAATTTAAAGCTCGATGACAAAAATCTTAACCACGTCAAAGGAAGAAATACATAATAAGCAAAGAGCGGACTGTTTGTAATCTAATTAGCGTAACAAAGACTTGTAAGCATTCCAAAACCTATTAACTAAAAGACTATTTGCATCTGCCTTTTTGTTTTTATTGATCCTATAATAACTTTGTTACATAATTTAGAGAATGAAAATTGGAGAAGATGAATGAAACGACATGGCTACGATTTAGACGCTTATAGTTTTTAGGTTTTGTTTTCAGTACAATCTTTAGGTATTAGGATTATTTGAATCATGGATTTTTATAAAAATATATGGAAGTTAAGAAAAAATGAAAAACAAAACTTTAACTGAAATTTACAATATATTAAAATATATATATATATATATATATATATATTTATAGATAAAAATATATTAGATTATTGGTTTGGTTCGGTTTGAACCCAAACCAAACCAAACCATTCGGGTTGAGTAAAACATGAACTAATTGGGTTATGTAAAAAGCACGATTTGGTTTGGTTCGGTTTGGACCGGTTCGCGGTTTGAGTTTTTTGCCCGCCCCTAGTTTGCTATTAGATTCCAAAAATACTTGTCAAACCATAGTAGATCGTCTTTTATTGGGTCTGATGGGCTTGGTTTCTTTCATCTTGATTAAAACCAAACTTATACAAGTTAGGCCCATTATTTATCAAAAGTTTTCCGTTCGTCAGAAATAAAGCCCATCAGGCCCAGTGAAAGAAGATCACTAGGGTTTACGAAGAAGAAGAAAAAAAGAATAAGGAGGCGACGAGGAACTGCTGATCTAAGACCAAGAAAGAGAAAAAGGGTTAAGAAAAATGGACGCGAGCATGATGGCTGGACTCGATGGTCTTGCTGAAGAAGACAAAGCGAAAATGGCCTCCATGATCGATCAGCTTCAGCTACGTGATAGGTTCGTCTTCTGCATCTCTTATTTGTGTTTTTTTTTTCTTTCTTGAATTACAGATTCAACCGATAGATAGAAACTCGTTCCGTATTGATCTATATAGTCTTGGTTCTGGAAGCTGAGATTTGTTCCGTTCCATTTTTGTCTTTTTGCTGTCTGAAACTTTGAAAGCTTCACATGATTCTTATTTCGCAACCAGCTTTGAAACGTGTAGCTTGTTGTCTGAAACTTGAAGCTGATAATAAAAAGATCTCCTTAAAACCAGTTCAGCTAATCAAACGCTGCTTCTGGACGTTAATGGAACAACAATCTATATGCATTGGCTAGATCGATCCGTTTTGATTGTTTTTTTTTTGTTTTCTAGACCGTAACTTTGGTTGCTAAACTTTCAGCTTGAGGATGTACAATTCGCTGGTGGAGAGGTGTTTCGTGGACTGTGTGGATTCATTTACGCGCAAGACTCTTCAGAAACAAGAGGAGACTTGTGTTATGCGGTGCGCTGAGAAGTTCCTCAAGCACACGATGCGTGTTGGTCAGCGGTTTTCTGAGCTCAATCAGAACGCACCAACTCAAGACTGAAGTGTCTACTTCTGTTGGTTTGGTTTTTGGTCCGGTTTATGTGTTGGAACACGGAATAAACCGGTTTTTAGTGGTTTAGACAACTACTCAATACTGTTCTTTGAGAATGATACTCGTGTATTTTGAAGTTATTTTGTATCTGATTTCGAATATTAATCATTTCAAAAGGGTCGATGAATAATCATTTCATATCGGTATTCTAGGGACCAGACCATTATATTATGTTGGCTTTTTGTATGTACTGTGTTTTCAAGATCGACGGGATATATTGGGTTTGGATATACATTTTTCTTCCTCTTTCTTACTGTCTCTGTTTGCGCTTCTTCCTGTGGGGTCATTCCTAATGCTGCTGGTCATGGCGGGTTCTTGACTGTCTACGCTATCTTCTTGGGGTTGGGCATCTGCTTCCTGCACTCGTCTTGGTCTCCATATCCTTAGTATCCTTTAACTTATTCTAGTAGTCTTGTTGTTTAGCTTCAGGTTTAGTGTTGTTCTTATGCGTTTGGTACGATTTAGTATCCAGAGATTTTTGGATCCGTATAGTCATTAAATTTTAGTTTATTAGTTGTTGATTGGTTTCAGTTTTACATATTTTATATTTTAAAATATCCAAAGTTGAATATTATCTTAAACTCATCAATGTTACCAGAATTCATTACTTATTTGGTATGATTCATTTTGTTTGGTTGTTTGGATATCATACGAGACCTTTGAGTTTCTTCAAAATACAATTAGTTCAAATGCATCATGCACTCCATCTAGCCGCATGACTGTTGCCTCTCCACGTACGCTATATTGTGGTCATTGGCTGCGTGGTCCCTTTCTCACATGGCCGTAACTGAGCAGTTAGTACTCATTCCCTTTCAGTGGTTACAAGTTAAATTACAGTGGGGAGAGTCCACAAATTGAGTTAGGGTGCAAATACAAGGTTAAAACTATAATTAAGTAGGTAATGGTATAAAGTATATACTTTCATAACAAAATTAAGTATATGTTTTGTAACATTTGTATCTAGTATAGTCCTTAAATCCTTCTCTTTTCTAAAATTGAGAATGTCATTATAGAAAAAAGAATATATGTTAGTTTAAGTGAAAGAATCAATAAATCCAAAAATTGAAAACAATAAAGTGAATAACTTTGACATGTTTTACAAGGAAACATCTGAAACTATATTTTATTAGAAAAATGTCAATATACATTTTTAAGTCTAGGGGCAAGTGATAAAACAAATATATGTTTACCATCATACATTTCTTATATTAATTTAGTCTGAAACTTGACAATTTAATTTAGTCCACTACAAACATCGCCAAAGACATCAAACGAAAAAATATATATATATTTGGAGGCATAGTAAAAACCTGCTATCACTGATATTTTTGATGTTGTTGTGTTCTACTAACAACTTTTAGGTTTGACATTTACCTTAAACGTTTCTTATCTATTGTCATTTCACAAATTAACTTTTTAAATTTTCTAGTCTTTACATTTTTTTGCTTATCTTTTTTTCTTCGATATATTCTACCGGCTAATTCGCTGAATTCTAAGTCTAGACTAACCTCTGGAACTATAATACAACTGGTTAGTATAACGAATTTGTAACAAACTGATTATGGTATTTGGATGCAAATTAATTACGACGGTATTTCAGCCGCTAATCCATAGCTAATTTCTTACAGACATTCACAATTATGTATTTACTATAACAATATATATAGCCTATCGTTAATTAACGTGACTGTTCCGTAACTTTCCTACATATGTTTTGCCGTAGCTACAAAGGGAATGTGTCAGTATTGTCAGTATTAATCCAGATCAATGAACTACACATTCTTTGAGAATGGTCATTTAAATCTTTTTGTTTTGTTTTGTTTTGGTAAGAGTTCATTTAAAACTTGAAAGGTTGAAGGTCGTGATAATAATGGAAGGAGATGGGACACCAAATATATTCATGAAACACATCCTTTATTTAGTATAATATGACAATATTGCACTGTTTATTGTAAAACAAATTTATAAAAACATCTTTCATATTTGTATCTGCTTCAGCAAGATTTTGGTCTGTTGAATTTGACCACGCGCATATTTGTAGGTTGAACCGGCCTTGCATTTGTATTTGAATGCTGCAATTATTTTGCGAACACATATTAGTAAACATTTGTAAAACTCGTTTATGCCGTTTCTAAAATAAAACGGTTGTAAAACTCATGTTGTAGTACTTAATTCTCATAAAAGTACATTTATTTAAATAAAACTTACATCGTGAACAGCCACTCGGAGTAGTTTCACTTGGTTTCTTGCCACAGTCTTTACCTAAAAAATCACACAAATATATATAAAAGAGTCAATATGATGTAAATGGTCATGAACTAAGGGGAAAATACATGATAAAACATAAGTAAAAATAACTTGGAAAACAAGAGTTAATATATGGTATTGTAATTATACCTCTTTAACGACGGTCCAAATAACATTTTGGGTACAAGGAGGAATGGTAAGTGATCCAATATATCTATAATATTTTCTGCTCCCAAACTTAATTCCCCTGGGATCAATCATTCCTATATTTTTTTCCTCATTGGGGTCTGTCATCGCCGACAATTTATTTTCCAACTAACCAGAAAAAAAAACACAGTAAAGAAAATTGGTTGTAATAATTGTTATTTAGAAACTCAAATGTTTAATTAGTCACAGTTATGGAAGATCCATTTATACCAAGTTGAGAAAAGAGTCTGGCCTTCCGATTTTGTAAAGTACTGTGACTACAGCCAAGCTTCCGTTTAAGCTTTCGTGAACCATATGCAGTTCCAGAGCAAACCTACCATATTTAAGATAAAACAATTTAAAAATTGCACAAAAGAACTATTTTAAAAAGTCTTCAAATGTCCTTTGTATACCTTTTGTCTTCTAGCTATAAACGTCGCCACACATCTAATTCTAGCTTAAATCAAAGTATAAAAGTTGAAACAAAATAAATTTTCTATGAATCTTCATATATGTGCGATTTATAAATTAAAGAAATTCGTAAATGTGTTTCAAAATATTATTTTCCCCTCTATGGACTAATTATATATGTGCTTTAGAATGTTGCATACCTTCTCCCATTGATCGTATGCTCAGAGGGAGAATGCCAATGAAGCTGATGGAGTTGATATTCAACATTATTGATCCTAATACTACTTGACCCTTCTTCAAATCTCACCTGTCACAAAACAAATAGGAGAGTATATATATATAAATTCTGAAATTTAAAAATGAAGAACCAAGACTGCAGTTTTTTTTTTCTTTTTTTGGTAAAACAAGACTGTAGTTGACTCGTCATATGGACCCAGTCCATGATAGGGATCAAGTTCCACCATCTACGAAAATTGATGTGGTTCCACTGTAGACGTTTTAAATAGCAAACATACATGACTTTCAACATATCTTTGGGGGTAGTCCGAGATCTAGACAATATTTGTATTTAGGTTCTACAAAAAATGAGTGATCTATAAATGTGTAAATAATACCATCATGTCATGGCCTCTATTTCTGAGAGTGGCATTGGAAGGTTTGTAGTTTCTAGTAAGCCTTCCAAGATGTGAAACAATTCTAACTCTTTTGTGCATAAGATCAATTGGAGATTGCATCTTTCCTTTTCCGCACATTTTCCATTCCGGTTTCAGTTTCCCCCATTTCTCTGGTCCGTTCTCTTGATTCCGCACGTAGCTAAATTCACTTTCATCCTCTACATACATATCAACCAATCAAACGTAGTTAAAAATTTTCAAAATAGAAAAAATAAACTTGCAAGGAGTTCAATGAACCAGGATCAAATGTATATAGCTTACCAACTTCTCTTTGTGCATTCGAGCATGAAATCATGGTGACGATGATGGTGAGAAGTATGAATAAGAAGCATTGGATTGATGATTTATCCATCTTTGTTTTTCAAAGAGAGAGAGGGGAGATAGATGTCCGAGAGAGATATGAGTTGGATTAGTTGTGTGAGCAGAGATCCAAATAATCTTCCAGAATATATAGTGGGTGAGATAATACGTGCATTGGGATTTTAATGATTAGTCGTGCATGTCAAACGGCACGTTGGTCGTCAAGTTTTTTCCTCTTTAGTTTTAAATGATTTTTTGTTCCAATCGTGACGACAACTTTGGACCTTTCACAGTATTTTTATCTGTCCAGCTAGACATCACCTTTTATATAGGTTTTTATCACTTTTTCTTTTTGTCATTATCCAATTTGTTAATATGATTTTTTTTTTTATTTTACGAACATATCAAGTTAATGTATCCCTTGCACTTTATCTGTTAAATTTTATTCGATTCATTATTCGTTTTAATTCGATCGTAAAAATCTTGATATCTATAAACTTTTGAAATAAAGCAAAATTAAAAATGAAAATCCGTTAAAAACGAAATAAATAAAAAATACTAAAAGTTTAGGAAAAAGATCCACTATAATCCAGTGGATATATAAATACATGTATATCTTGATTAAATTTAGAATATTAAATGTATAAGTTTATATAACTATTATTCTAACAAGATTTTAACAAATTCTGTTCACAAAATCAAGAAAATAAAATAAAATATTTAGTTATCTTGATATCTATATTTTTCCGAAGCAAAACAAATTAACAAATAGATATCAGTAATATACAAAATAAATTAAAAATAATAAAAATGTTGCTAATATTTGCTCCATGCCCATCCCTACCACCTCTCCCCAGGCCCATGCAAAGTGAGCGACGGTGTATGGTACAAAATTTTATTAAGTCAGAGTATCTCCAAAAAAACATTCTATTTTGAAGTTTTTAAGATTTTATATTTGAAATTTAAATGTATTGTTCTTCAGAAGCAAAACTTTAAACTTAACTTCAAAACTATTTGTATTTTATACTATGGTTCTTATATTTGTCTTAATTAATTAAAATTCATAAAAAAGTTTACTAGCACATATAAAAAATATTACAACAATATTAATTAATAAAATATTATATTAAAATGCAAAAATTTAAATAGAAATAACATGATAAATATTAAAATTTAAGCAAAATACCCTAATATTCTACAAAATTATTTCCGTAATGCATATATGATCATCTAGTGCATTTTGAAGTAAAATGACTCTCTTTATTTTTAATTTATAGACTACGAGCTAAAAATTGTTGAAAACGGATGATATTAATACTTGTAAATACATAAGATATGGAAAAGAAAGTAAAAGAGAAGAATAAAATATTTCTAAAAGACTTAACTTCTATCGATGACATTAATACTCTTGAATATATTTGATCTGAACAAGAAAGAATCGTACGAAAAATACATCAAAAACAACAACAACAACCATCTTCGGTTACACAAAATTTGTTTGGACAATATTTTGGAGATTTTGGAGGTTCCAGATCAAATTTACCTGACTATTAGTATTGTTGAAATATTCAAATTTGTGTAATAGTTATGTCTTCATGTAATTTTTAAAAGCTTTTTTTTGTTAAGTTTCTTTTGTATATTGTTATTGTCTAAATCTAGTTTTATATATTTTAAATATTATTTTAAAATTGTATTTAATTTTATGCGTAAAAATTTAATTTATAAAAAAAATTGAAATATTTTTGAGATATAAAAATTTTGAGGATTAAAATGATAAATGAGAAAATATTTTTGAATCATAAGTGTGATGTGTAATTGTATGGAACAAAATGCAAACAAAAATATGAAACTTCAAATTTGTAATTTTGAGTAGTGAAACTTCAAATATAAAGTCCCACACTGAAGTTTTCAAGTTTTTTTTTGAGAGAAAAATCTTCATATTTGAAGTTATAAAGTGTTTTTTGGAGATACTCTTAGTGAATTTTTTTTATAAGGAAAAAATTTGGGTAACGTCTTTGTTGTTTTTAGATGCTAGTCATTGTTATTTTTGGTAGTTTAAGTTAAGCAATCATGTTTCTGAATGTGTCAATGGATGTTATGTACATAATCTAATTCAATTGTTCATAGTTTTTTTTTTGCTTTTGAATTGAAAAACAATTAGTATTATTCATTGGTTGGAACTTTGAATAAACAAGGCGCATTTTCTAGTATTGAGTAACAAGGCACACTTTCTAATATTGTGTAGAAGGCACATTTTCTAGTACATTTACAAAGTACTGTTGGAGTAAAACACCAAAGCGGCTTTCAGTTTTCATATCAATTGTTTTTATGTTATCGCTTACATACATGCCAGCATATTACCAGATTTAGACCTAAATCATGACATAAATTATGTTTTAATTATTGATTCGTTTTTTAGACAGACAAAACTTAAATCAGTTCATAACTCAATGATTGTGTACAACTCAATTCTCTTTAATTTATTCGTGCCAACACTTAAATTTGTTTTTATAATACAATATTATACATAATATCACTGACAAATCATTACGCGTTTGTAGCAAATTTATATTAGACTGCATGTTTCACTATGTTTTGGTGTGGTTGTTTGTACGCCAAAGAATATCAAAGAAATGTATAAAATAATAAATACAAAAGTCTCCATAATCTTTCTGACCTTAACGAACAGCTTTGATCGCATAAAAAAGAAAGTTGTTCGTTTGGTTGTTTGTACGCCAAAGAATATCATAGAAATGTATAAAATAATTCAAATACAAAAGTCTCCATAATCTTCCTGACCTTAACGAACAGCTTTGATCGCATAACCAAAAAAAAAGTTGTACGAGACAGCATAGATCCAAATAATCTTCCAGAATATTAATATCGACGTGTAGAATTTAAAATTTTGAAGACTATAAACATTTTCTAAAAACTTTAATAAAACATTTCTTCATAATTTGGGAATCTATGTTCACATACTAAAAAAACCTTGGCTATAGCCACAAAACAGATACAAAAGCTACTAAATAAAAAATGTGGATATTCTTAGTAAATTGTGGCAAAAGCCATAAAATTGCTATAAAATAGAAAAAATTAGCCACAATTTTGCCACAACTATTCTAATAAATATAGCTAACATTGTGGTTAATCTACAAAAACAAAAAATTGGTACGCCTTAGTCTAAGCCACAAAATATTTTTTTGTCATGAAATTTTTCATGACTATTTTAAAATAGCCACGATTTTGCTACAAAACTTTTTCGTAACTATACGAAACCCTATATACTCTAACATGCTTTTATACCCTAAGCTTTAAATATTAACGTTAAAACACTAATCTCAAAATTTAATCATTTTAAAGATTTAATCTCAAATTTTAAATCTAAATCTCTAACACCATACTCCAAACCCTAAACTCTATACATACATTTTTTTACCCCACATCATAAATCTAAACACTAAATCTAGTATTTTCAAAGTTAAACACTAAATTTTAAACATACACTTTGCAAATTTTATCTTTTAAATTTTTTGTCTCAAATATTATTTTAAATCCTAAACGTCATACTTTAAACCTTATATATATCACAACACTAAACTTTAAAACCAATAAATATATATTAACATAACTAACTCTAATATTTTAAATCTAATCTTTTGAAATTGAAGTTCAATTGAAGCTGTTCTTCAAGATTTCAAGTTATCTTTGATTGGGATTGAAATCACCGGCTTTCCACTTGGTTTTCACTTTAATCCCGTTGGTGGTGACTGAATGGATTTCATTGTTTTCCTGTTCACCTTTACACTCCTTAATAGGTTCAGTCTTTCTTCCTTAGGTTAGCCGATTTGGCGTTGAAGAGAGCATCTTCGCGTGGGAGTTGATAAGGTTTAATGGATTTGCTTCGTCGTTTATGGAGGGGATCAAGAAGAGTTGGCGTAAACGGTAAACTAGGTAACTCCGATCAGGTAGTCGCGGTTGAGGTGGAACTTGGAAAGCTTTCTCAAGTGACGACTGACGATCAACGAACCGGCGGTGTAGCTAGTGCAAGTTGTGGTCTTGCTGGTGTAGCTCCAGCATCAGTTCGTCATTCCACGCGGCGGCGCGTTCAGTCGCGTGCATCAGGTTCATTGCATGCAGAAGCTTTGAATGAATCG
Source organism: Brassica oleracea var. oleracea (assembly GCF_000695525.1). Taxonomy (NCBI): domain Eukaryota; kingdom Viridiplantae; phylum Streptophyta; class Magnoliopsida; order Brassicales; family Brassicaceae; genus Brassica; species Brassica oleracea. The sequence continues at coordinate 12,232,939 of NC_027756.1, read as the reverse complement.
TGGCTTGCCTCTTCTTTCGACGGGCGCGTGGCAATCTGAAGTGGCACCCGATACGAAGTGGCATCCAATAGAGGAAGACATAAAATTATATTGGTCTTGGGCTTCTTTCGGACTTATTTGAATTTACGGTGTTGTATTGATGGGGGAATGAATTGTTGATTGTAAACTTGTTCTTGCCCATTGGGCTTTTAAATAAAACGAAGTCGACAAAAAAAGAAATTTAATTTATTATTTTTGTTAAACTATATATAAAGATTAATGAATAAAAAAGTGGTTATTTTTGATTGGTTGAAGTTGTTGTGGCAAGGATCACCCTTGTCAAAGTTCTAACCCAAAAAGGATTAAGAGTTAAAAGCTCTTTGGATTAATGCAGTAAAAGTCGTACCCTCAAAGCTGTAGGGTGGATCGATCCTATATAAAAACTTAACTAAACCGCCTCTCACATATCCTAATGAGGTCGGGATAATGACTAAAACGTGTATATCACGTAAAAAGAATAATACAAAAACAATAAGTAAAAGATGACAACCAAAGCCATTCTTTAAAAAGAACTAGGCAGCTACATCAGGTCACTCGGGCTAGAAAAAGATTTTCCTCGAATCTCCTTACGTACCTTCAATGGATCGCCCTTGCCTTTTAAGTGACTTAATAAGGAACTACAAACTTCATGGCCTGCACACTATCTCTTGTGAAGTCCGGAGCTATCCCAAGAGCGCGCGAGTTGTTGCTTGGCATTAAACCGTAAACAAGATTATCATGAAAGAAATCACAAAGCAACATGAAAGCAACAAGAAAGGCACATAAACTGCTATTCTCGTGTTTTGCCACTTGAAATGTGGGAAAGTGAACTCGAACCACCGTAGCGTCCATTTGTGCAAAACGATATGCAGGGATAACAACAACGAACTCAAAATTCATGAGACGCACGACGTCAAAAACTCTCTTTTTAACCGAGAGGTCAACATTAGCATGTCACTTGTACTGATATGGTCGGACAGAATACAACGTGCATAGTTTTGGATGTGGGAGAAAGAAGTTTGTTAAACCATGGAGGACATGGAAACGAAGACTCACCCTTGTCCATGATGATTAGGATCCAAAAATAACCCCTTGGTGACACATGTCTTGGAGGACCAACTGCAGTTTTCTTCACTCGCAGTTCAAGACTATCCCACCCCCAATTGAAACGTGCACCTCGTTACGTCACCGTCGAAGAGAATTTCGTGAGCGTTCTTGTTAGGTAATTTGCGTTGTGTTGATTTGAAAATATTAATCATGACACCACAAATGAGCTTACGATCCACTGATCTTGTTATAGCTCACACAACCAGAGAGAAGTTATTGCAAGGTGACGGCAAAAAAGAAAATATGGGAAAGTATGTAGCTGCTTCACAAACATGTTGATAGGCTGAGTTAGAAGAATATTCCAACAAGTAGCTTGATTCACAAGAAATGCAATTCCAACAAATAATTGCCATGAATATGCAGCCTAAGCCAGTTTGTGGACTATGTACAACCAGCCTGTGTACAACCTTGACTTTCCGCTTAGACACTCCCCACTGCAATTCAACTTGTAACCACTGAAAACAGTTTGTGTACTCGATCATACGCGTTTTGTTCAATTCATGCTTCAAATTCTTGTTGCAGAGATTTATGAAAATAATTTCAACTCTCAGAGAAAAACCATAAACAGAGACAAACTCGTTTTTTGATCTAATGACTGACATAAACATTGAATTCAAGTTTCACATGTTTGACCATTCTTTAACGCATGCATAGTAATGAAAAAGTAGTTTAGTTTCAGCTGTTTTTTACTTTACTAGTGATACAATAATGAGTAGGATGTGCAAAAACGTGGGAAAGATCTACATGATTAATGATCAATTAAAGATCAAATAAGCAATAATGAGTATGATGAACAAAATTGACATAGCTTGTGTCTACCTTATTTAGTAGACTCTCTCTCTCTGTTTGAGACACCTGACCTCTGCATAGGATGAAACAAAGCTTTAGAATTTGTTGCCGTAAGCATGTTTGTGGATTAAGAGCTTTGTTTTGCATTTACTGGACTTTTGCTATTTCAATTTAAAGCCTCATATACATTTAAAATCGGTGGATACCTGATTTCTCATCAGATCTCTCTTTATACACCAGAACATCAATAAGTGAAGTCACCAGCAGCTGCAGCATAGATATTAGACAGTAGTACTTGGTTTTATAGCCAGAGAGACTCATCATGACAGCTCAAATAAGAAACACAATGGATCTGAATCGACATTTGAGTCACAACATATCTAAAACAAGAGCACAACATACTAACCTGCAATATAGGATCTGGAACATGAGGCGTTCTCTTACCATAAGTGATGACTAAGAAAATCCGTGATGACTGAAAAAATCTGTGTGTCCCAACAATAGTTGCAAAAGCCACATACTCTCTGGATCATCTACAATTTCAGTTGTATCCCGTATTTGGCGTTTTGGCATGGAAGAAAAACGGATTCAAGAACAGTCTCCATTCTCGGTGATAAACCTTCAAAGCCGGTTGTATGATCAGCTTGCAATCTTCTTTCATCTGTAACCTTAAACCTTCATACCATTTTACACAATAATGCACTACATGATCACTAAACAATACAAAATCATATGTACCCTTAATTTAAGTCTGATGTGTCAACACCGGGACATTGCACTTACTTAATTATGGTGCTGATTCTTATTGATCAAAATCCGTTTTAACAGTGTTGATTATCACATTCAGGTTTTTTTGTAGTAAAAGCATGTAAATCCTCATTTTGGATCAGTTTCAGTATATGTATTTTTGGATAGATTACATTTATTTTTTATTTTTTTTTTGAACACCGGATAGATTACATTACAGTTTGAAATTTTGGGTTAGGAGAGAATGCTTCAAATTTCGTACCATTATAACCGGTACCGGTACAATCATTAAAGTTGGTAATAAAAACCGGGAATAGATTTATTCGGAGTCGGACCATAGAAAAAGTCAGAAACAGAGAAAGTGTCTCGTACTTTCTTCTTCCACACCAGTTCCGATCAGAGAAACGAAACTCAGAGGAGAGAGAGAGAGAGAGAGAGAGAGACAGGACAGGAGTGTTAGTAAATTTTCACTAGAAATATATCTCTGTAACTCTGTTCATCGCATGATCGTAGAGATCCAGATGCTCTAAATAGAAGAAGAAGAAGAAGAAGAATAAACCAGAGGAGGTAATTGTTGTGCGTAGCGAGGAGGAAGAGAGGAAGAGAGAAAGAGAGGGATGGGAGATGTGTGGACATGGATTATTTCATTCTTAATCCTTATCACTCTTGTCGGTTTCATCGTCTACCAGGTTCGATCCCATTCCCAAACTTTGGTTCTGTCGAGTCTTCTTACCTTTTAACAGCTTCAAGTGGTTGTTTAATTAATTAAGCTCTGTTTAGGTTGTAAAATGGTTTAGATCTTTATCATAGATCTCTAGACTAATCATATGTTTGGCTTGCAGCTTATATGCTTAGCTGATCTGGAGTTTGATTACATCAACCCTTACGACTCTGCATCAAGAATAAACTTTGTGGTATTACCTGAGTTCTTTCTTCAAGGCTTCCTATGTTTTTTCTACCTCGTTACTGGTCACTGGTTCATGGCACTACTTGGCGTCCCTTATCTCTACTACAACTTCCAACTGTGAGTCTCTCTCTCTTGACTTTTTTTTGGAGCAAATTTCATTGTCCAAAGCTGATTCTGATGTGAAAGAGTATGTATTTGTTTTATATGTTAGTTACTCGAAAAGACAGCATTTGGTAGACGTGACAGAGATCTTCAACTTGCTTGATTGGGAAAAGAAGAAACGGCTCTTCAAGCTCGCCTACATGATCCTCACTCTCTTCCTCACCATTTTCTGGTAAAAATAACCTCAAAAAATTCAGATTAAAAACAGACAGATTTGACTTATGTTTTAAATTCTTTTTTTTTTTTTTTAAGGTTAATCTATTCAACACTGGACGATAACGAGGACTGAAAGCAACATACAAGCCCGGTGCGACATGAAAATAACGGTTTATCATATATGTTTATTACTAAAGAGTATGTTGTTAGTGTAACCATATTTTAGTCTGTAGTGAACATTCTTCTGATCTTGGGGTGATGATCAAAGTTTAAGTGTTAACATTACATTTGGAACCCTCTACCTTGTTCAGAGTTTTTTTTTTTAATTGTTTAGCTGCAAATTAATCTGAATTTCCAAACGAAATTAACAAATTCTTAACTTGTATGAAATCAAAGGTTTAGATATTATTTGATCTCTGCCTTATTGTTGGTTGGATACAAACCGCGCACTGATCTCTCTTAATAGCATTTGCATAGTTAATCAAAGTTCTTCTATTAGGTCTATTCGACTTTGTCTAAAGATGTGTACTTCTATATAAAGCAATCCAAGTCCAAAGTTATCTAATTTGAAACTTAAACCAAGAGATCAAAGTTGGTATTGTCTGACTCAGTGATGCAAAAGAATGGTTGGTTAATAATTGGTTTCCACATTTTTCCAACAACTAGATTTGTGGAAATACACATTTACATTTATTATATGATGACCATTTATCACTGACTTGTAATATATTGTCCCAAGTAGCTATCGATCTTGTTAGAAATAAATATGTGGGCAACACAAAGTGGAAATTTCCACAATCTAAAGAGTCGAGCAATGTGACTTTGCCTCTTATCATCGTTTATACTTTATATTATATATATTCTTAAAAGTTGTTTTGGCTACAAAACCAAATCATACATACCAATTTTCTTCTTCAGTATCTTGTTTTTGTTTCAAGTCTTTTCTTTTCCCAAATGGTGAAACCGTGTTTCCATGTTTCTTCCATCTCATGTTTCTTATGTTGTCTCTTTGTGTCCAGCTTCTTTATCAACAATCTTGTTTCTCTACCGTTTACTCGTCCTGGCCATATTGAGATCCTTTTAGCTTTTAAGAACAAGTTTCCAAACTTCAAATGTGATTTCAAAAAGTTGCCTTACTCAAAACAAATGACAAAATCTTGGACCAACAAAGGTGCTATGTCCTTTGATGGGGTTGTATTTGATAGCGAGACTAGTGTAGTGACGGAACTAAACCTAGGTGGTGCATGTCTCAGTGGCACTCTTAGTGCTAGCAGTAGCCTTTTCAGATTCCACCACCTCAGGTATCTCGATCTTCTTACAACTACTTTGACTCCTTCTCATCCCTCCTCGAACTTGGCAAACTCACAAACTTAGAGTCCTTGGCTCTTTCTCATATGGGTTTAGCCAGTGAAATTCCATCATCATTCAGTAGCCTAAAACGCCTGTAGTACTTGACCCTTTCCTGTAACGAGCTGATTGGCAGTTTTTCTCCTCTACTAAATTTGTCAACGCTCTCTTATTTATCTCTTTCCAATAATCACTTTTGTTGGAAATATTCCTTGTTCTCTACTCACCATGCCTTTACTTTCAAGACTTAATTTGAGCTGTAACCATCTATCGACTATATTGATACTATTAATTGCTCTTCATCATCTAAGCTTGAAAATTTATACTTTAGCAATAACTTCCTCAGTGGTCGAATCCTAGAGCCTCTCTCAAAATTAACCAACCTCAAGTACCTCGACCTATCTTTTCAAAACACAACCTACCCAAGCAGTTTTGTTTCCTCGGGCTTCAAGTCTTTAGAGTTACTAGATCTTTCTGGAAATGCTATATCAAGGCTTAATACCGGATCCCCAAATTTAAAGCTACTAGCCTTGGATAATTGCAGCATCGACAAGTTCCCCCAAATTTATTAAAAACCTACAAAAGTTATCAAATAACAGTTTCACAGGAGACATACCTCTTTCATTGTGCAATCAAACCTACCAAGGCGTCCTTGATCTATCTCACAACAACTTCAGTGGTTCATTTCCCCGATGCTTGAGTAACTCAGTAGAATATCTGAATCTCCGAAACAACAATCTCATTGGGAGACTTCCCGACATATTCGACAAAACTGGCTCACTAAGAGCACTTGACGTTAGCCACAATCAAATAACTGGGAAGCTTCCGAGGTCTCTTACAAATTGTACAAATCTAGCTAGAAGTTCTAAACGTGGAGAGCAATAGGATTGCTGACACCTTTTCATTTTGACTGAAGGATCTACCGAGTTTACAAGTAATTGTCCTAAGATCAAACATGTTCCATGTCCCATGGTCCAATCTATTCCCCTCAACATGCTCTATTATTTTCACAACTTTGGATAGTTGACATATCGCGTAACAAATTCACCGTAAGCCTACCATAAGATTACTTTGTCAATTGGAGTACACCTTTGATCAGTACACCTCAAGAGGAAAGAGAGAAACTGTACATGGGAGATGATTACTTTTATAGGTATTACCCTTCCATGTATTTGAGAAACAAAGGAATAAACATTGGAGCTGGAAAAGATCCTTGTGACCTATACATCCATTGATTTCTCCGAAAACAAATTTGGAGGACAGATTCCAGAATCTATAGGCCTTTTGAAGTTTCTTATTGTGCTCAACCTATCCAACAATGATTTCACTGGTCATATTCCATCTTCTTGGGCTAAACTCACGAGGCTCAAGTCACTAGGTGTATCTCGAAACCAACTTTCTGGAAAAATTCCACAGGAGCTAGCAACCCTCTCGTTCTTGGAAGACATTAACATGTCACATAACAAACTCTCGGGAATGATACCGCAGTGCACACAATTTGGAGGACAAAATAAATCATCTTTTGGAGGGAATATCAGTCTTTGTGGTCTTACTCTTCAAGAGAGTATCTTCAGGGACAAGGCACAATCAAACCTCCAAAGCAAGAACAAGTGTTGAACTGGAAAGCAGCGGCAATAGGCTATGGCCCTGGAGTCTTGTTTGGATTGGCGATTGGACAAGTGATATCTTGCATATTTCCATTGTGTTATCCATTCACCCATGTGCATTTTGAAAATATAGACTAGGATTTAGCCATGTTTAGGTTGCATTTTGCATACATGAGTCCTTATCAGGTATTGGAGTACCACATAGAGTTCTTGGAGACATTTGGGTGCATTTGGAGCTCAAAAGAGGTGATAAAAGTGATCATTGGACAAGCAGTGCATGAGAGCGACCTCACCGGAGCGACACCGTGAAGTCGCTGTGACACCCTTTCAGAGCGACTTGGCCAGAGCGACACCCCGATGTCGCTCGCGTCTCCATCGCTCGGAGGCACGAGAGCGACTTGGCCAGAGCGACACCATAAGGTCGCTCCAGCTGGGAGCGACGTGACCGGAGCGACACAGCGAGGTCGCTCGCGAAGAGCGACCCGGAGCGACGTCTCGCAGCGACCCCTCCAGGTCACTCCCGAAGCCTGGAGCGACCTCTCGGAGCGACTACTGGAGGTCGCTGCGCGCCTTCTGTTTGCTCGAATTCATTTCTACTCAAGGGCCTTTTGGTCATTTTATTATGCACGTTTTTACTTCTGAAAACCTATGTTTTAAGTACCTTTGGCAGCCACCAGATAGATTATTTAAGTTCATCTCTTGAATCATCTCTGTACATCTAGTTATTGCAATTCTGTGTTTTCCAATTCGTTGTTGTATCCCTCTGTATGATTAATCTGAAATCCAAAATGGGTTTAAGAGGAGTCATGAAGGGTAGTGAGTAATCACCATTTGAATTCATGGGTTAGGAAGATTAAGGGTGATTAGGTTAGAGGTAGGATGTTTTAGTGTAGATCATTCCAAAACCTTGCTAGTAGAGTAATCATAATGTATCTTCTGAGTTAGCTTCTCAAAAGTTGATTTTTAGGCATTTCCCACCCAAAAGGTGTTTGATGAAATGCCTGAAACAACCCTTCTAAGCTTTTAGCATATTATGCCAAAGACATTTGTTGTTAGAAGTGCTAAGATAGCCTTAGACCTGTTAGTAATGATTGCTTCCATATTATTCAACCGAAGACATTTGTTGTTTGAAATGTGTTAGTAAATGAACATTCATCTAGACATAGAGTTTGTTTAGGATCGTGTCTAAGCTTAAGGTTGTTAGTTTGATTGTTCGTCTGCCATCCTTAGTTCGAAACTTGATCACCCAAGGTCTAATTCCTATGCCCATGAGTTCTCATTTTCCTTAGTTAAGAAAGTCAACTCATTTACCGTTTTTATTATTCTGAAACTGAATTAGTATTAATCACTAGTTTAGAAAACCCTTAAAATCATCGGTTGCACTTAGATTAAGTAAGTACTTGCATTCTCAGTGCTTGAAATCCCTTAGAATTGGTTCGACAATCATTTATACTACAACATTTGTCTTAGGAGCCTTGAAAACTCTTAATATCAACAAGTACTTTTTTCGTACAAACCAGTGTTGTTCTTCAAGTTGTTTTGCCTTTAAAATTGCATTTGGTTTGTTGAAATAAGTATATCGTCTTTTTGTTACCGTTCCGACATTGATATGTATGTGTGTGATATCGATAACTTGTTATCTCATGAAATGAAAGTCAGCCGTGGTTTTTATTTTCCAATTTCATTACTTATGTGTTGATCATTCATCCCTAATTAAATAAAATTGGTACTCAATTTTTCGTTACAAAAACATAAAACAGAGGGGTTCTACTCTGTTCTTCTTCAAAGACTGTTTACTCGGCTATTTTATTTGCCTGGATCTGGTGGAGAAATTTGGAGTTTTGACCGATTTATTGATTAATTTTAAAACTCAGTTGGTTATCGTTACGCTCTCATGTTACATTGAGATAGATTTGTATATATTCGATCATCATTTGTGTCTACTAAACACACGATTGGCGCAATTTAAGTGTTCAGAACTCAAAGAACCAGAGTCATGAAACCAAGATTGAATCACGTCAGTGTCTAACAAGTAACAACCAAACTTAAGTACCACACCACAACAATTTCTTCATAACAGGGCGAAAGTAAAACAAGATTAATGAAAACATCAAACAAACAGTTTCTCTGCTCTCCATCCACTGTAAACGCTTGCAATGTAATCTTCAATCCTATTCGTCAAGGTATCATCATCATCATCACCCTGCTCATGATCATCATCATCATGGTTTTCAATACCATCATCACCATCATCTTCATTCCACTGGCTATAATGTTCATTATCATTCCATATATCGCCTTCATAATCAAATTCATGAAAACCACCATAATAGCTAAAAAAATCAACATCATTACCATAGCAATATTTTGTGAGAGAACAACAATCTTTGTTCTTGTCTATGGTGTAATTATCAAGCGTAGTACTGTCTTCTTCAAACGTGCACAGAACATTAAAATCTTGGGCTTCTTTATTAACAAAGCGATTACTATGGATGATAAACAAGAAAAGGATCAAACTGAGGAAGAAAAAAATAAGCAGAGGGTTTGATGGAGTTGGAGGGTTATCGAAATATCTCAAGAAGAAAAAAAGCATTAGTGTTGAAAGAGTTGTTCTCCAGATGATCTCCATGCCATTGATTATAATGTTGAACATCTTATTCAGAGTCCTATCTATATCAATAAAAGATGAGTAGCTTTCCAGGAAAAACAGAATAACTTTCCATGAATTCTGCTAAGACAAATGAGTGGAAAAGTCTGTTGTGTGAAGTCATTGTAAAACTTCCAAGCACAATATTATAATATTCTAAGTATATGTTATTATAGAGCACTTATGACTGTTTCTCGATGCACAAGTTATAGCAATGTGTGTAGATTCTTGAGAGGGAAGTTTAAGATACTTGAGTAAAAAAATTGAGTTGAAGCTATGATCGTGACAGTTGACAAGTCTGCTCATTTATCCTTCTTTTTGATATAACATTTTAAGTTAGTTTTGTAAGAAAAACTAAGTAAAGAATCATTCGTTCACATCCATACAATTTGCCAAGTGAGATTGTATTTGATTTTTCTTTGAAATTAAAATGAATTATTCAAAGTAGTTTAAGAAGTCAATGTTGCTTGAACAAAAATAATGTCAACGTTTAAATTAAGAAGATAATATCTTTCATATTTCTAGATAGTAGTATTATATCAATAAGTAAAAGCAAAAGAAATAGAAATAATTCGTGAGACAGTTGGTTGATATATTGTGTTTTTGGCACACTATATGTATGTCTTATTAATAGTTTTCAAAGTTTTATCGAGTCTTTTTAGTTCATTTGAGTCATTACAAGTCTCGAGTTGCATTGGATGAGAGATAGACCAGATGGAAGGAAAAAAGAGAAAAGGAGTGTGAATTAGAGTCTTTTGCGCTGAACAGTCGACCGGAGCAGCCTGAGTGCCTGCTCCAGCGGCAGAGATAAAAAAGGAAGTTTCAAAATATTTCGGGATTTGCCCTAGATTTCATATTTTTCCCTATAGCCGTCTGTGGCTCCTATATATATAGTCTCCTATTTATTACTTTAGACCTACCTTAATTTTTACACAAGAAAAGATCTAAGATAGCTTTGATTTTTGAACGAGAAGACATCATCTATCTCCTAGAGAAGATTATCCTGAACCCTCTGATTTCTATTATCTATTATATGCAGTATTATTCAGAAATCATGCTTCTCTGTTCTTGTGTTATGTCTGAGTAGTCACCGAGTTAGTTTAGGGTTCTAGGGTTTGGATTCGTGAGCTGAAGTATAAATAAGTCATCTTAAGATTGTCTACATTCATATATGTTCTTATTGCTTGCATTGAACCGATCACTTAGTGCATGAATTAGGGTTAATCAATTTAGCTAGCCGTTAATTGATAACTTGATATGATTTGAATGAGCTTTGCATCCCTAGTCAGCGAGAGTAGATATTAGGATGTATTGTGAACATATCGGACTTGATCTCTAAGGCTTGCTAGCGCGTCTTGATCCAAACGAGAGTTTAGGCATCAAGACCGACTTGCAAATGAATCAATACCACGAGAGTGGGTTGATTCAACCTGAGTGATCCGAGTTTAGATTTGTTATAAGCTGAACTTGAATAATTGCTTGGCTTGCGATTTCCATACCGGAAGAAGAAACCCTAGACTAGCGCCTTTAAATCAATTCAAAACAACTTCATCTTGTTACTAGTTATTTACGTTATTGACTTCTTTAAAAAAGCCCACTTTGTTTTAGCTTAATTCTGATCCCATAAAGATAAAGTGTGAACTGGTCCTCTGGAATTGAATATAAAGATATTACAACTACACTGTTAACTTGACAGTAGACAAAGATCTAATTTTAGTGTATCAAGTTTTGGCGCTGTTGCGACGGGGACCAGCTTTTTACCTTAATTTTTTGGTTATTTATTTAGTCTAAAACCTCTAACTTGTTTAACCCTCTTTTTGCAGCGAATGACCCAAGTGCATGACCAGTAGATATATTCGGAGCAATACACAATGGGACTTAATTTTGCTTACAAATCAGGAACTCGCAAGCTTAGAAAGAACCAACCGTCAACAAAAATCAATTACTGCCACAATGGCCGACTTTGGCACTCTAGAACAGATGCAGCAGCAGATGCAATAGATGCAAGAGTTGCAGCAAACAATCGCAGCGCAGCAACTGGCTGCACAGCGGGAACCACCTGTCCCAATTGGTGAGAGGAACCTACTGCGTAACATCCCTGCTACGCGCTCTTCTATCGCTCCACCACCATGTCAAAGGGCAAACTTTGAGATAAAACCCGACATGATCAATCTTTTCCAGAGAAAGATGTTCCATGGACTGTCAGCTGAGATACCAATGGAACACATTGAAGCTTTTGAAGAGATATGCAGTTTCACTCGTGCAAACGGCGTCCCACCCGACTACATCAAATGCATGTTGTTTCCATTTTCTCTAGAGGACAAGGCTTCATGATGGCTTAAGTTATTACCTACAGGTTCCCTAACTTCTTGTGAACAGGTTAGAGCAGCTTTCTTGGGCCACTTCTACACGAAAGCCAAAACAACTGCCCTAAGGAACAAGATCTCCTCCTTCAAGCAACTCGCTAATGAACCTTTCAATGAAGCGTGGGAATGGTTTAATGATACCCTCGGAGAGTGTCCTCATCACGGGTTTGACGATGACCATGTACTAGGAATCTTCTACGATGGTGTAGAATGGGAGTTCCGCAATGCTCTAAATGCAGCGAGCAATGGAGATTTCATGACTCAAACCACAGAAGGAGCTCACGCGCTAATAGAGAACATGGCAGCTAGTTTGTCCAACAAAAACGAGGAGACTGACCGTTCCAAGAAGGTGAACAGCATGGACACTAGGAAGATTGATGACCTCGCCGCTAAGGTCGATCTGCTGCTCAAGAACAATCAGAATCAGATCTATGTCAAGGAACAACCCGCATCTGTTCTCATACAAGACCAATCCGGACAACTCCAACGACCGATCTCAGGGAAATCAGTTCCAAAACACTGGATATCAGAAGCCATACCTTCAGAATCAAAATCAGAATGGAAAGATGTTCATCCTCAGCCAAGCACAAAATTAGTTCCAGAACAGGCAGAACAATCCGCAAGCTACTCCAGCAACAGCGAGCGGTCCGCCAGATGAACTGAAGGGAATGATGCAACAACTTTTGCAAGGTCAGCAGATTCAAGGAAAAGCATTGAACCAGGTCACAACCGAGATCAACACTCAGATGGACAACATGTTCACGGAATTAAATTCCAAATATGATGTTGTGGCAAGCCACATAAGGAAGATGGTTGTCTAGATTGCTCAAACAGCTGAAACGATCAAAAGGCAACAAGGAACACTCCCTGGGAAAACAGACAAGAACCCCAAGAATTGTAACGCAGTCAAGCTGAGAAGTGGAAGACATCTCCCATATCTTGTCCCCAGAAATCTCACTGCTAAAGAGAAGGGAAAACAGAAACAGGGAGAACAACCTGAGGATGTCTTGGACGACGAACAAGACGCAGAACAACCAGCTGTGATAGAACCAGTAGCTCTTACGACGCCAGATCGGCATGTTCCTGCTCGCGTCTACATTCCAAAAGTTCTCTACCCAGTCCCTGCTAAGAAGTCACGTAAGAATTGGCAAAGAGATGAAGTGCAAGAAGATGCTAGAGGAGTTGAATGTCAAGTTATCTCTCATGAACGCAATTCAGATGATTCCCTCAATGCGCAGTCTTGTGAAAGGGCTGATCTCTGGGAAGACCTCTGGGAAGACCTCTGCAGACAGCGATATCAAGATGGTCTCAAAAGAATGCAGCGCAGTCCTTCAAAACAGAACAGTCAGGAAACAGGAAGATCCTGAAAAATTTGTTCTCTCGGTTCAGATTGGAAAAACATTTTTCGTCTTTTCCTTAAGTGATTTAGGTTCCAGTGTGAATCTCATGCCCTACTCAGTTGCAAAACGTATGGGACTAACCAACTTCAAGACTACTAGGATTCGTTGGTGTTCGCGGACAGATCAGTCAAGCTGTCAGTAGGTGTTCACGAAGTCCTGCAAGTGCAAATTGGCAACACCACTGTTCCGGCGGACTTCGTGGTCCTAGAACTTGGAGATGAACCGAAAGACCCTCTCATTCTGGGCCGACCCTTCTTATGCACAGCTGGTGCCATCATTGATGTGCGTAATGGGAGGATTGATCTCCAACTAGGAGATATTGTGATGAAGTTCGAGATGGACGAGCTGCTAAAACGGCCTATGCTAGATGGTCAGAACTTCACGATTGACGACGAGAACACCGCCTTGACCCCTCAACAAGGGATGATTGAAGAAATTCTAGCAGATGATCCTTTGGAAGTGGCTCTGATACGAGTAGAGTCTGAACAGAACACGTGCAACATTGATGCTGATGGTACAAAAAGATGCTAGACTCGAATGAAAGTATTGAGAAGACAATCGCTTTTCTAAGTCTGGGGGAGACGAGCAATCAGATTTCACCAGAAGGAGCAACTGCTCCTAAAAAGCCGAACAAACCGACCAGCCTGCTCGATGTCCCCTGGAGCGAAATCAAGGCCCAAAAGATCGAATTAAAGTCCCTTCCGGCGGGACTCAGGTATGCGTTTCTTGGACCTAATTCAACATACCCTGTCATTGTGAACTCTGAGCTTAATAATGTGGAAATTGCTAAACTATTGTGTGAATTGAGTAAATACCGCAAGGCAATAGAATATTCGTTAGAAGATATTCCCGGTATTTCACATGATTTATGCATGCATAGAATACACCTAGAAGATGAATCGATGACTTCTGTAGAACATCAGAGGCTGTTAAACCCAAATATAAAAGATGTTGTTAAGAAAGAGATAATGAAACTTCTAAAAGCTGGTGTAATCTATGTGATTTCTGATAGTAAGCCGGTTAGTCCTGTTCATGTAGTTCCAAAGAAAGGTGGGATTACTGTGGTTGCTAATGAAAGGAATGAATTGATAATTACTAGGACAGTAACTGGCCACCGTATGTGTATTGATTTTCGAAAACTAAATACGGCCACACGAAAGGATCACTTCCCACTTCCATTAATTGATCAAATGCTTGAGAGATTAGCTAACCATCTATATTACTGCTTTTTAGATGGTTATTCAGGTTTCTTTCAGATTCCCATTCACCCAGATGATCAGGAGAAGACAACTTTCACATGTCCCTACATAACTTTTGCCTACAGGAGAATGCCGTTTGGGTTATGCAACGCTCCTGCGACATTCCAGCGGTGTATGATGTCTATTTTCACTGACCTAATTGAGGACATAATGGAAGTTTTCATGGACGACTTTAGCGCCTATGGGAACTCCTTTTCTGTCTGTTTGTCAAACTTGTGCAGGGTCCTTCAGCGGTGTGAAGAAAAATATCTCGTTTTGAATTGAGAAAAGTGTCACTTCATGGTACGAGATGGAATTGTTCTCGGTCACAAAATCTCAGAGAAAGGGATCGAAGTGGACAAAGCAAAGATAGAAGTGATGATGAGCTTATTACAACCTCCAAACTTAGTCAAAGGAATCAAGAGTTTCCTCGGACATGCTGGTTTCTACAGAAGATTCATCAACGACTTCTCCAAAATCGCAAGACCACCCACTCGTCTGCTTAGCAAGGAGACAAAATTTGAGTTCGATAGCGATTGTTTTGCAGCCTTCCACACGATCAAAGGAGCTCTAGTCAGCGCACCCATCGTGCAGCCACCAGACTGGGAGCTCCCCTTCGAGATCATGACGGACGCAAGCGATTTTGCGGTTGGAGCTGTGCTAAGCCAACGAAGAGATAAGAAGCTTCACGTGATCGATTATGCGAGCAGGACACTAGACGAAGCTCAATGTCCCTATGCAACTACAGAAAAGGAACTTCTAGCAATTGTCTACGCCTTTGAAAATTTCTGATCCTACCTAGTTGGCTCCAAGGTGATAGTGCACATGGATCATGCAGCATTGAGGTATTTGCTGATGAAGAAGGATGCGAAATCAAGGCTACTCCGCTGGATCTTATTGCTCCAGGAATTTGACCTAGAAATCAAAAACAAAAAGGGCATTGAGAATGGCGTTGCAGATCACCTCTCCAGATTGAAGATAGATGAAGACACAACACTTGATGACATCCTTCCGATCTAGCAC
>NC_027756.1:12212252-12217411 GCF_000695525.1 Brassica oleracea var. oleracea | reverse complement strand
TTCCGATCTAGCACGTCTACTCGATCAGTCTGGGAAACGTTACAGAACAACCGCTCCGTCCAGTTTCCTCCAGTGTTCTGGAACACCTTGTCTATGCGATCAAAAAGCAATATCCCAACCTTCCATGGTTTGCTGAGATCGCCAACTATTTGGCTGCTGAGAAAGAACCTGTCAAATTCACTGGCAATGATAAACGGAAATTTCTAAGAGGAGCAAGACACTACTATTGGGATAAACCCTATCTGTACTGAAGTTGCAAGGATGGAGTATTCCGACGATGTGTATATGAGTCCGAGATTCCGGGAATCCTCTATAACTGTCATGGTTCCTCTTATGCAGGGCACTTTGCGACATTTAAAACCATGTCTAAGATCCTTCAAGCCGGTTTTTGGTGGCCAACAATGTTCCAAGATGCCCATTCTTACATCTCTAGATGCGACTCATGCCAGCGCCAAGAGAATATCAGTAAACGGAATGAGATGCCTCAGAACTTCATCTTGGAGGTTGAAGTATTCGATTGTTGGGGAATCAACTTTATGGGACCATTCCCACCATCTTTCAAGAACGAGTACATATTGGTAGCAGTTGACTACGTTTCTAAGTGGGTGGAAGCAATAGCCAGTCCCACAAACGACGCACAGGTAGTGACTAAAATGTTCAAAACCATAATCTTTCCAAGATTTGGGGTACCACGAGTAGTCATCAGTGATGGGGGTAGTCACTTCATCAATAAGATCTTTGCAGGCCTATTGAAGAAGAACGGCGTGCAACACAAGGTAGCCACACCATATCACCCTCAAACTAGTGGACAAGTGGAAGTTTCAGACAGAGAGATCAAGAGCATCCTGCAGAAAACAGTTAACACAGGTCGCAAAGATTGGTCGCTCAAGCTAGATAACGCTCTCTGGGCTTACAGAGCAGCCTACAAAACACCAATCGGGACCACTCCCTACAACCTGGTGTACGGTAAAGCATGTCACATGCCGGTTGAGTTGGAGTACAGGGCAGCATGGGCTGTGAAGCTACTCAACTTCGAGATCAAACCAGCAGCATAGAGACAATCCATGCAGATACACGAACTGGAAGAAATTAGACACCTAGCCTATGAAAGCTCAAAGAACTACAAGGAGCGAACTAAGGCCTATCATGACAAGAGTATCATCAGCTGAAACTTTCAACCTAAAGATCAGGTGCTTCTTTTCAACTCAAGGTTACGATTGTTCCCTGGAAAGCTGCGATCTAGATGGTCCAGACCATTCACCATTAAAGAGGTCCGCTCCCACGGAGCTGTTCTTTTGCTGAACACAAAAGGGGAAGAATTTGTTATCAATGGTCAACGCATAATGTCATATCTTGCTGAGACAACAATCGCAGAGGGTGAAGAAATTCCCCTAAGCGATCCTTCCTTAGCCTAATAGGCCAACCAAGTCAAGCTAGTGACTTAAACCAAGCGCTTGGTGGGAGACAACCCAAATATTTCTTTTAGATTTAGTTTTGTGTTTCGTTTTACTTATTTGCAGGATAAAAATCAAAAACCCCGAGTTGCTCAACCAGGAACAGTCTCCGATTTTTCGGAGCAGCTGCTCCGCTAAGGTAAGTTCCCCGGGACCCAAAAAAAAATAAAAATAAATAAAAGTTTTCAATTTTAGTATTTTTTCGTAAAAATTTAAAAGGAAAATCCTGGCAAGTGGGAAGTAGGCCACGATGTGTGGGCGTATAAAAGGGGAACTTACCCCACCTTTTCCTCACTTCCCCCAAAACTGCCTCCACCCTCTCCACTTCGATTTCCTCTCCTTATAACCTCAACTCTTCAAACTTCTCCAACTTGTTTTGCAATTTTTGATTTCTATTTGCTTGGACTTCGAGTTGTTTGATTAATTGCAGGACTATTCCATCACCATTCGAACGGTAAGAGGCGAAATCACACTGTGATTCTCGGCCTCAAAAATTCTTTATCTTCTTTTCTTTTTCGCTTGAATAGATCGATTTAAGGGTTTATCTAAATCAAAATCGACCTCACCTTTTGCTGCTAGGATGGTTAATAGAAGTTGAGATGAGAATGGTTAAATCAATTAGGTTAGATGGAAAGTCATAACCTTTGGACCAATGTTGCTCTTTATACATTGGGTTATGGAAAAGTCCGGAAAGAGCACTCGCAATCATAAAAGCTTCCAACTTTTTCCATTAAAACCCAATTGAACGGTACTAAGAACTTCTCCTTTGGTTTTGTTTTGCAGATGGGTACCAGATGCACCAAGATGGCTTCAAGGATAATACCACCACACGCCCGAGGAGAACCGGAGGACGATGTCGATCCCCAACCTACCAATGGCCACGAGAGGAGGGGACTGATATATCTCTCACTGACCCAAAATCCCTGCCAAATCCGAGGAACAATGGGATAAGGAAGCCTCGTGCCGCTACAACTACTTGCTCAACAGCAACATTCTCCCAACACGATTCGTTGACGCAGGGGCGTTGAACGACTTGGGCCTCCACGAGGATTTGCATGTTGTTCTCCATGTGTTGGGAATAGCTGATCTCTGCCACATTACTCATCCGCTGTACCCAGACTTGGTGAGACATGTCCTAGCAACCGCGAAGCTCACCTTCAAGAGGCCTGGTTTCCCAATCTTTGAGGAAGCATCCTTCATGTTCTTTCCGAGCGGCGTCAAGCGCTCCATAAGTTTGGAGAAGCTGACCGAGATCTATGAGATGCCTGAGGAGTTCATCAAGACCTCCTTTCCAAGGAAATTCCCCCCGGAGCAAGCATTCTGGAAGTTCATCGCTTCAAGGGATTTCAAATCCCGATCAGCCAGTCAGTCTCTCATCCGCAACCCTGTTCTGCGGATCGCGGCGAAGGTCCTGAGCAACCTGCTCTTCTCAAAGGACCAGACGTCAAAGGTGACGCGAGGGGAATTGCAGATGTTATTTGCAGGGGTTGAGGACGAGATCAAATCCACAGACATTGGGATTCCGACCTCGGAGATGGAGACCAGTCCAGGTTGTGTGCTTGTTCAGATGTTTGTGGACAAGAAGGCAAAGGTGATTAAGGGTTCTCTGAAGAAGGACCGTTCTGGGAGTTTGCTCACTCCTCTTTCCACTTGGAGCTTGATCTCAGCTCCTACCAGTGTAACGAGACCGCGCAGTTCATTGATATTCCATACCTGATCAACTGCCAGATTCTCCGCGATGAGACAACCTACAGTTTCATTGGAAGTGACGGGAACTACCTCTACTGCAAGCTGCCTCAACCGGAAATCACCTCGCTTGGAGATGTGGTCAACATCTGTTTCGTCCCCGAGCCTCAGTATCTCTGCGCCGACCCGAAATCGTCTTACCAAGATGATACTATGGATGAGCCAGAGTTTGTAGGTACTGTTGGAGGTGACACTGGCTACGACCTAGACCCCATTGATAATGACGCTGATGATGCTGCATACCGTCACTGGATGGTAGACTCTCAGCGCAAGAACAACGGCCTCATGAAGAGGATCCTGAAGGCGATCACTGGAGGATTCTTGGGAACTCCAAGCACAGCTGAGCCTCGTCGAGAGCAGCCTACAACGAGCGGCCATCGACCAGGGAAGGAACCGGCAGGAACTGCAATGGGTGAGATTCCACGGGCCACTCCGCGCAAAAGGAACAGACGTTCCACTGGCCAGTTCGAGAGCGATGATACTGACTAGGCAGTCTCCTAGTTCTATTTCCATTGTTATATCTGTTTGATTTATTTATGTTTCCTGCACTTGTTTATTATTTTAGCCTTTTCTTGAATTATTTTCTAACCAAGGATGGTGAGAAGTAAGACTGGGGGAGGCGCTTATCTGCTACTAATCGTTTACCTTTGGTTTATGTTTAGAGTCAGTCCGCTTTGAGTCGTTTTGATGTTTTATCGAGTTAGTTTGTTAAGATCGAGTCAGTCCAACCTTGTGGGAATCAGGACCTTATTCAGTGATGTGCATTAACCACCCTCATGCTTTAATTCATCTTATTCAGTGACCTTAGCAGAAGCGACCTAACATTACATCATCTTGTTCTCCAAAAGCTTTCAGCTTGTCGAGGTTACTCTGGAAAGACTTAACTCCATCTCACTTGAACTTAATCTTGACTGCAATTCTTCTTGTTATGGGTGTTGGATTAGGGTTTAACGTGATTAACACTCAGGACTTCTTATTCTTTCTATCCATCTTGCTGATCCTGAGTGGCTAGCTCATCTTTAGCTAGTACCCACCTTAAAACCCTAAAGCCTTTGTTCCGCCCTCACGCATTTGTTATTCAGTATCTTATGTGCAGATATGTGCAAAAGGGCCGGAGAGGAAAGAATCGACATAGTCTCTTACTCGTTGATGCAACAGAAGTGTCTGTTGAAGAATATACGGAAGCACACGGAGCAGCCACTCTGCCGCCGATGATCTGACTAAGAGAAAAAGAGAAACAAGAATGAATGTGAAGTCAAGAACTCCAGTGGCATGTCACCACCACAATTGTTACCTCCTGCTTCGTCACCACCACCTACGTATTATTCAGACCAAAAAATAATATATATATATATATATATATATATATATATATATATATATTTTAGCTTTATGTACTTCAGAATATGGTGGTGAAGAAGGAGAAGATTCCTAAGAAAGACATACGCCACTGGTAAATTAGAAGGAGTATAAAGTGAAGAGAGGAGAACCATGCAGATCAGAGTGACTATTCCTAAAGAAGAACATGCAAAAACGAGTAGAGGCTGTGGACATAATGGATCTATCCTCTCTTGCAATTTTGCGCGATATCCTGCATCCTCTACGAAATTTGGTAACCTCAAAACACTGATTAGCTCCACTTAAACACAAAAAGGCATGTTTCATACCTAGACCGTTACCCTATCTAATGCCTATGATAAGAAGCTCACGCTACTCTTAATTGAATGTAAGGAGTTTTGTCTGGAAGGTTTTAACTTTGGCAGGTCTGAGATACAGAGTATGGAGCCGTTTTGAACAGCAGCCAGTGGGGTTCTTGGTAAGGATGTGTTGTTTTAGCTAAACTACTTGTATGGTTCAGAGATTCGTGGTTATTGTATGGTTGCTGAGAATAGGCGAGTTCCCATACTTTCAAACCTTTCTCTCGGTTCTTGGTACTTGATTTTGTTTGAGGACAAACAA
>NC_027756.1:12203641-12212241 GCF_000695525.1 Brassica oleracea var. oleracea | reverse complement strand
TAATAGTTTTCAAGGTTTTATCGAGTCTTTTTAGTCCATTTGAGTCATTACAGGTCTGGAGTTGCATTGGATGAGAGATATACCAGAGGGAGGAAAAGAAGAGAAAAAAGAGTGTGAATTGGAGTCTTTTGCGCAGAACAGTCGACCATAGCAGCCTGAGTGCCTGCTCCAGCGGCAGAGATAAAAAAGGAAGTTTCCAAATATTTCGGGATTTGCCCTAGATTTCATATTTTTCCCTATAGCCGCCTGTGGCTCCTATACATATAGTCTTCTATTTATTACTTTAGACCTACCTTAGTTTTTACGCAAGAAAAGACTTGAGAGAGCTTTGATTTTTGGGTGATTGCTACTTGTAAGGGAGAATGCCTCATCTATCTCCTAGAGAAGATTATCCTGAACCCTCTGATTTCTATTATCTATTATATGCAGTATTATTCAGAAATCATGCTTCTCTGTTCTTGTGTTATGTCTGAGTAGTCACAGAGTTAGTTTAGGGTTCTAGGGTTTGGATTGGTGAGCTGAAGCATAAATAAGTCATCTTAAGATTGTCTACATTCATATATGTTCTTATTGCTTGCATTGAACCGATCACTTAGTGCATGAATTAGGGTTAATCAATTTTGCTAGCCGTTAATTGATAACTTGATATGATTTGAATGAGCTTTGCATCCCTAGTCAGCGAGAGTAGATATTAGGGTGTATTGTGAACATATCGGACTTGATCTCTAAAGCTTGCTAGCACGTCTTGATCCAAACGAGAGTTTAGGCATCAGGACCGACTTGCAAAGGAATCAATACCACGAGAGTGGGTTGATTCAACCTGAGTGATCCGAATTTAGATTTGTTATAAACTAAACTTTGAATAATTGCTTGGCTTGCGATTTCCATACCTGAAGAAGAAACCCTAGACTAGCGCCTTTAAATCAATTCAAAACAAGTTCATCTTGTTACTTGTTATTTACGTTATTGACTTCTTTAAAAAAAAGTCCACTTTGTTTTACCTTAATTCTGATCACATAAAGATAAAGTGTTAACTGGTCCTCTGGAATTGAATCTAAAGATATTACAAATACACTGTTAACTTGACAGTAGACAAAGATCAAATTTTAGTGTATCAACAATTAAAATGATATTCAAATTTCAAGTTATAATTCATTTTTTTTATGATTATCATCCATATAAAATAAATGTACAATAATAAACTTAAGTATTATATATTTAGTAGAGAAACAATTTTTGAAGTTTGCACACAAAACGATTCTCAATGTTTGTATAAATTTTTTTTTTGAAATAGTTTTTTTTTGTTGTTGCTGAAATTGATATTAGTTGTCGGTAGTAAAACTGGGAACTGTCTAATATTTTTACAAAATAGGATCCACTACGGTTTTGGCTCATTCCTGATTTTTTGGATAATTTCGGATAATATGGATAAAAATATCTAAAATGACTGTAAATAGTTTCCAGAAAAATCTTTATAATATTTATTTGAGAAGTTATTTTTTTATGTGTCGCTCTCATATTAATTTTTAGGATGGTCAGTTACAAAATTAACCTTAATAAATCATAGATTATACATAATTGTCATTATCATTATTTTGTTTCCATTTTCTTAATAAATTAATTATTGGGGTTTAATTTTAATTTCCTTTTTTCTTTTGAATTTTTACAAAACCTACATAAATAATAAAAATGCAATATCTATAAATATGTAGAATATATATATATTACGAATTTTATCTTTTTTCTTCATATTTTATTATACAACATACATAAAAAGGATATATTCTTTATTAACAAAAAAATGAAATAAAATTAAAATATATAGATTTTATACACAAAATTAGTTGCCCAAAATTTGTTTTAAGGTATTTGTCTTTAAAAAGAACAAATACATTTTCAAATATAAAATTTAAAATAAAAATAAATTCAACGAAAAATTAATCAGTTTTTAACCTAATTAAATAATATGTGTAATTATTTTAGATGAATAAATACAACTTATATACTCAAACAACGAAAAATTAAATTAGTCATAATTCTTATACTCAAACTCAGAATCCAAATTAAGTAAATGCTATATTATTACCTAAAATAATCTATTATTATTTATAAATATTTATAAATGGTAATAATTGAAAACTAAAAAATAATCTATTACCATTTATAAATATCTAATTAAGTCAAACGTAATGTATGTAAGAATAAGTGAAAACAATAAGATAACAAATTATTACCATTTAGTTCGGTAAAAAAATTATATATATACATAAGCTTTTAAAAAATATGGTTATGTTTTCAAAACACGGAACCCGTAACATTTTCTTATTTTTTGAATATAACATATATAAAATTATACATAATTTTTCCAAAATATATTATGAATTTATGGCAATAAACTAAACTAAATGCAACCAACACAGTTAATTTGACTTTATCCTATTTAGTTTCACTTAAATAATAGTTTAGTTGGGATGAATAAATGTAATGTAATATATTTAAAAATAATTAATCGATCAAAATGTTTATAAGCAAAGTAAAATACTTGTTAAAAAGTCTTTTGTTTACTTTTCATACATATAAATTACAACACGGTTTTGAAACTCAAACTTAAAAAAAATAAAAAAATTATTATAAATTATATATTTTGTCAATATTTATTCTTGTGCATGAACACAGGAAAATCAACTAGTTCGAAATAAGTAACTTGCCAAGAATATACCATGAATTCTGCTGAGACAAATGATTGGAAGAAGTCTTTTGTGTTAAGTTGTCATTGTTATTACCGTTGCTTCTTTCCACGGCTATTAACCTTATTATTTAAATTTAACTATGTGTCTGTGATTGGATGGCACAAGACGTTCCGTGGATTTCTAAAAGACCCGAGTTCGAATCTACTGCTAATTCAGATAAACACGGCGCGTGGCCAGCAGAGCTTTTCACATTCTCTCCGGGAAAAGGTTTACCTTTTCACATTCAGTTGATTCTCTCTGAGTTTGTCCCAAATGGAAGTTTTTACGATCATCTACACTACCAAAGAAGTAGCCATGGAAACACTGAGTTTAATTGGCAAAGAAGATTTGAAGTTGCGTTAGGAACTGCAAAGGCTCTTTCTTTCCTTGACGAGAGGTACCAGGCTAAGCTATCAGATTACGGTTTGGAAAAGTTTTTTAGCTTCGGTTTGACCAAGTTCCACAATGCGGTTGGGTACATAGCTCCAGAGCTAGCTCGTCGTCTTAGGGTGAGTGAAAAATGTGATGTTTATAGCTACGGTGTGGTTCTTCTTGAGCTTGTTACAGGTAGAAAACCGGTGGAGTCTCCATCAGAAAAGGAGGTTTTGATCTTGAGGGATCATGTAAACGATTTGTTGGAAACCGGCTCGGCTTCTGGTTGTTTTGACAGTAGATTGAGAGAGTTTGAATAGAATGAACTGATTCAGGTGATGAAGTTAGATTTAGTTTGCACGACGGAGAATCCAGGGAAGAGACCGAGCATGGGAGAGGTTGTGAAGATTCTTGAGCTGATCAGAAATGGAATGAGATCATGAGAAAATTGTACAGAGTTTTAAGTTCATTCATTCTATTGTGATTTGGTATGTTCCGGTTAGCTGAAATTGTATTCTTTTTCCAATAGGAAATTATAAAAGATTGATTCTTTGGTCTAGGTTGGCCACATTAGAGGAACTCTACCATACCGAACCAAAAAAACAAAATGAAATCAAATTTCATGTATCTGAACATGTATCTGAACGGATCTTTTATTTCTGGAACCGGAAAATCGAAATAGAACCAAAACGAAGTCGAGTATATATCTAAAATAAAAATTAAACTTAGTTTCTCAGCCAAATATCTTTAAGAATTTTTTTTTGGAACACAATCTTAAAAATATTATTTATAGATCAAATTGCGCAATAAACCAAAATATTTTTTTCAATCAGAAATATTTGAAATTATTCAAACTGTTTTAATATTTTTATCTGAACAAATATTTAACCTGAAAACTCCTATTATCTTGTATTTTTACCAAAATTATCCAAAAAACTTGGAACTGAACTGGGATTAAAATGCACCTAAATCTTTTCGGATATTTACCAAACCAAATAAATTTTGTAAATATTCAAACAGTTTATATTTTTTTTGTCAACTAATAACAGTTTATAAATTTCTACAGTCGAAAAAACCTCTGAAAAAAACTGAGATACCCAAAACCAAAACCGAACGCCCAAGCTTACTTTTGTCGATATTGATAGTAAAATTGGTAAAGGTTGCAATAACCGAAGCATCTCTTACCTTAAACTGATCCTGAATTGGCTTCAATTGCAAATTCACAGGCTTACATTTTCTGGTTTAGTCAATATCAATCCAAATTCGGGTTGAGAACAGATAATCAAATATCAAAAAATCAATTTTACGATTTACAAGTTTCACAAACTTTCCTAATACGGTTCATAACTACAGGCACATCTGTCTCTGACAAATTACTGAAACAAAGCCTAAACCAACCCGGTTCAATGCAATGGCAACAAGATCCTGGTATTACATTGATCTTGCCAATGTTCAAGAGCTTGTTCCACAGCTCAATCTCACCTTTCTCACTGTAAGAGGACATAAACCCTCTCATATCCACCCAACAGAAGAACCCACCACTGCTTCTCGTGCACTCAATCCCTAACTCTTTTAACCCCTTGACAAGCTCCGTGTAGACTCTCATCAACCTCTCCCGGTTGGTTTTCACAAACCTCTGAACAAACTTGGGGCTTGAGATTGCTGATATGAGCAAATGCTGTGTAGGAGAAGAGACCGGAGATAGCGTTGTGAGCTTTCTTGAAGCGGATAGAACACTCTCGTTGAATGAGTAGATAGCTGCGGTTCTAAGTCCCGGGAAGGACAAGTCTTTCGAGAGGTCGTAGATGATATGAACTCTTTCTCTGTCCACATTCTCCTCTGTGTCAACTATCTCAGCCATGCTAACAAACTCTCCTCCTTCTTCGTGGACCGACCCAGCGAAGACTTCGTTTGAGATGATATGAATGTTCCTCTCGCGGGCAAAGTCCAGAAGCGCATAGAGATTCTCTCTGGTCAAGAGAGTCCCCGTGGGGTTCCAAGGGTTTGAGATTATGACGCCGCGGATTTTAACACCTCGTTTCTTGGCTAGGTAGAACCCTCGATCAAGAACAAGCATTGATATGTTGAAGTTATCAGCGCTTCTACAAGGAACGTGTATGAGATCCACTCCCGTTCGCCATTTAACATCCCTATCGTATCTGTACACAACAGAACATCCCCTTCAGCATTGTCTGGTTAAACAGTAGAGAGTTTAAGAACTAAAACCTTACCCTGGTGAACATGGTGTAGGAACGAGGAAGGCGTTTCCGGAATCAGCTAAGCAGAAGGAGAGAATCTCTATGGCAGAGGCTGCACCAGAAGTTAACACTAGCTGTGATGGATCGAAAGAAACAGAGTTCTTGGTTGCTTCAGACATGAATCCTGCAACAGCCTGTTCATAATCCAGACAATTTCTCTCAAGAACACGTGAAAACATACTTGTAAGTATTAAGACAAAAAGGGTACAAGGGTAAAACCGTTTTGAGTTCAATAAGTCCATGACAAGGCTCGTAAGAAGCAATGCCACTCATACACAACCCATCCGAGATTGCTTCTCCTGGATCCTCTGAAACCCAATCCATCTGTTACAAAGAAAGAGACAGCCAATCACAAAAAGGTGCAAACTTTATTGAAGGGTTTTGGTTTAAAGTTTAAACCTTTGTGGTGTGAGCTGAACCGAGTTCGATAACTCCGTCCGGGTTACCTGACTCATCATACGGATCCTCTTCGACCCGTTTCTGACCCACGTGGTACGGCGAGTCACCTCCCTTGATTACACAACTAGCACGACCCGAAACGGAAGCAGCTCCACCGGAGAGTCTCGGGGAGAGGAGAATCCGAGAGAGAGAACGAGGCAAACTCGCAAGCTCCGTGAGGTTCCCAACGGACTGCGACCGGGTCGGATCCGGGGAAGCCGAATCAGAATCCGGATTTGGGATTGGTTCGCCGGAGTCGGGTTCGTTTTTGCGGTTTCTTTTGAGGTAAAACTGGAGGAAGTAGAAGAAAGCACACGGAATCACAGAGCCTAAGAATAATCCGCCACGGCCTTGAACCACGCCTTGTAACGGAACGATAACCCTCATCGCGGTGGTTCCTCCTCCTCCGCCGCCAGAATTCTCCGATTCGGATTTGGAGCTCCGGTTGGGTTCGGTACGGGTCATTGTCGTAGTGAGGTCAGCATGTTGGGAAGGTGTTTTGGTGTTGAAATCGAAGTCGGAGGGGTTTTTCAGGGTCGGGTTAACGGGTTATGGAGTCCGACGGCCAAGAGATTTGAGAGAAAGAGAATATTCTTCAGATTTAGGTAAAAAACGAAAAATTGATTTTTTTTTTTTTTTGGGGAATCTATTGTGGAGCGTAGAATGCTCTTGTTCGTTCCTTAGTTAAAGGGTTAGGCTTTTTTGGGTCGTTGAGAATTTTGGAGGGAGAGATAAGTGTACGTAAATTACTATTGTACCGTTACTTCTTCTTTTTGTGCAATACTCTTAACTTCTTTTGTTTATTTTTCTTATCAACTGGATCCCTACAATTTTGGATTATCTGAGGATATTGTATTAGATTTTCAGTTTGGAACTCGCTAGGCGCTGCACGTACGCTCGAGTAGCGCCTAGCGATTTATGAAATAATCGGAGATTAATTTTATATGTTTTTATTATAGATATAATTAATGTGTAATGTGTTCAAGAATTTACCATAGTCTAGTGGGTTCGGGAGATTTTATTTCACCTATAGCATGCGGGTTCGAGCTGGTTGGGGGAGTTTTGTTATGTTTTTTTACATTTCTCTTTAATAAACGTTAATTTATGAAACTACCCCCGTCTTCTTCCTTTTACATGTCGAGAACAAACCCTAATTTTGATGTTCTCTGCTTTTTTTCACGATTTTTACGCGTTTTCATTGTTATTTCTTATGTTTATGCCCATTTATGATAGATTTGCAGAGAAAACTATGATTTTGAGCCTCCAATTTAGAAAAAATCGAACTTTTGCGAAGGATCCGAGTTTTTGGGCGAATTGGGGCAAAACGCCACGGTGGCTCCCCGATTTACATTTATTCGCCGAGTAATCGGTCTCAGGCGGCGCTTTTTAGAACAAGGGGTAAAACCAGTCAAGTCTTGAGATGAAAAGGGCAGGATCAGTCAAATTTTTAAAAAGTAATATGATTACTAAATTAAGAAAACTCTTTTTGTTAAATTGTTTATATCTTCAAAATCGTAGACCAATCCAACATAATAATAGCAATATGGAAGTAACTATTTATTCAATGTGCGGTCCAAATGTCTGTTTTGAATTTTCTGAGAACTGTCTCTTTTCTGTTTTTTTTTCTGGGGATATGTAATTGGATTTATATGTAAATATACTGTAAGATTCAGATGTGCGGTCCAAATGGACATTTTTGATTGAACATTGGAGTTAATGAGTGAAACATTGAATAGAGTACCACTGACTATGAATCTGAATCTACAATTATTTGCGTGTTCTATCTTTCCATTGCATTAAAATGGGTTACATGTGAGCTGTAAATTTGAATTTTTCCAAAAGTACCAAACAATCCAAGGCCAAACTCTCATTCGAGCTACGAATATTGGAAATTTACAAGGATGGAAGATGGGAAAAAAACAAATAGCCGGGCAACGGAAGGAAGAGGCTAATACATGTCTTGGCATGAAGCATTCAAATAACAAATGGTTGGTTGATTCTCCAATCAATCCACGCGTTTGACATTTGTCATCCATTTCACCCCATGTTTCTGATTAAATCAGCGACCAGAATGGCTCCACTCAAGGCTTTCCACATAAAAGTTTGCTTAGAAGCAAGCAGTTTACACATCTCAAAGATATTATTTCAACGCAGTTACTGAAGACAGTATGTAACCTTGTACACTTCGTTCTTATTTTGATGACTAGCAAACCAGTTACATGACTTGATCGAATACTACTATCCACTCTTGGTTAATCGCCGGCTCCAAAAGGTATCTTTAGACACCACCGGTTAATTCGCCAAAATGATGGTTAAATCTCCCATTACAAAGACTTCCTCTAATGCTTGAATATTACACCTCCTCATTGGTACATCAGTCAGTTGATTGGCCATCAGATATGCATCAAAACTTGAGTTTTTAATCCATGGCGGTTTGCAAATATCATCCTCCAATCATCTGTCAAAACCTAAATAGATCTACCATCTGTGCATGTTAATTTTTTCCTGAAAAACTATATATGCATTGTAGCTCTCAATAATAATAACTGGTAATACTTTCTACAAATATATTTGTAAGCTCAAGTTTCCAAGAATTTAATAAAAGTAGCAACATCTATATTATTAAAAGAGAAGTATCCATTTGAAAATGTTCTTACTTCATTAATTAAACTCCCTTTTTTTTGCTTGTCTTTTTCAGTTGCATTTATGAAATATCCTAAAACGAATAAAACTGCATAATTTATTACTTGTCTTTTCAGTTACATTAATGAAATATGCTTAAATGAATTTAAACTTCCTATTT
>NC_027756.1:12203242-12203476 GCF_000695525.1 Brassica oleracea var. oleracea | reverse complement strand
CACTAATATATAACATGCATCAATAAAACTAGAATTTGACTCACACAATTGTACGGATATTATTTTCAGTTGATTAAATTTAAAAATAATTATTTATCCAAAAAATATTCAAGAATGACTATGTTTTTAAAAAATAATATGGTATTATTTTCTCATAACTCATTTGTCATTTGATAAATTGTTAGAAAGAAAATTTTAGCATAATATAACTCAGTTGTCATTTGCTAAATTTAT
>NC_027756.1:12203018-12203136 GCF_000695525.1 Brassica oleracea var. oleracea | reverse complement strand
AAATTGTTATTATCATTGAATATCATTATTTTTGACATAATTTGAGTTTTCGTTTACATCAAAACTTATCATATTTTAGGATAATTTTAATTTAAAATGTAATTTTCATATTTTTCAT